>NC_079550.1:23575604-23640604 GCF_015846415.1 Triplophysa dalaica | reverse complement strand
ATACACCAGACAGACACAAGATCACACACAATACACAACACAAACACACAATCCATCATACATACACAAGATCACACACAATACACAACACAAACACACAATACACCAGACAGACACATGATCACACACAATACACAAACACACAATTCATCACAGACACAAGATCATCCTCCTGCAGAAACATGCCGTGACCCGCTGTATTCCTGAAAACAACCTAGAGAACCACAACAACCACAACCCAACAACTGCACAAGAGAGATAAGAGAGACGAGATATATTTAATGTCTCAGTTACTTCTCCTAGACATCAAAGAGATGAAAGGGAGAGTAAATGGAAACTTCAAGTCTCATGTGTGTCTGAGAAAGAGTCATACAAAGAGTCATACATGTGAACTATAAAAGAGCAATAACACTTTTCTAATATAATAATATAGAATAAAAAAAGAAAACTGAATTAATAACACATTTATTTCTAAACCATTAACACCTTTCAATAATATTTTTGAAGTATAAACGATTTGACAAGGTTCAAGGTCCGACTGAACCTTCTGTATGTAAATGAATAAAATATATTTTTTTGTTGTCAATGGAAATGTTTACTTTTATTCAAAAAAAAGTCAAATTAATTCATTTTATTTTTAATTTATCCCATCTCATTACATTGCCGATATTGTGCTAATGCGTACAGTACAGACTGGTCTGACTTTAAATAATTTACAATAATAACCGTTAACCGTTCATTAATCTTTTCAACAAAAATCACAGATACTGCAAAACAAATCATATAGAACATAAATCTACAAAGTGACTTAAGACAACAAGCCTTGTTTACTGAAGTAAATAAACAAATGATTCTTTCTTTTTCAATGAAAACGAGAACAACTGTTACGTTATTTTGCTTATAAGTGTATATTGACTTAATAATGTTGTGAACACAAACATTTGACATGACTTCTATTGTGTTTCTTTGAGTATATACATGTGTGTGTGTGTGTGTGTTTTGTGTGGTTATTTTTATGCACGAGGTGGAGGTCACACTGGTCACGTGATCTTTGTGGCTCCCGCGTGCCAAACGAAGTGTTTAGATTCTACACTAGTCAAGTAAAACTTACTGTACACAAACATCACACTGTTCACAACACAACACAACACAACACAAGTAAGACAACACGCCCAAGAGTAACACAACACAAAACATCAACTGAACACAATTATAAAACACTTTGAAACTCCTTTATACTAACTTTATAAAGTGCATCTATATAAAAAGCTCTATAACGACACAAACAAACACATCAGCGCATCGCGACGCTCCCGTTATAAAGCGAGCTGTCTGAGACGTGACGTGACGCGTCGCTCGTTCTGAGAATATGAGAGAAAGTTCACAAACACACACAGATTTCCCCCCCGTCACTAAATATGAGTTTTTTACACCCACGGAACGACATGTAAGCTTTTGTGAGGGACTTACAGCACGCAGAGGGCGTACGCGCCGCTCACGCTTTCGCTGTCCCGCACCAGGAAACTCCCGTCGCGCCCCGCGCGCGCCAGCAGCTCCTCCGCCGCAGCGCGACTCAGATCCCGGTGATACCAGAGCGGCGGAGCCGGACACACACCGGCCATCACGAGACCGAGCGAGGCACTCCCGATCACTACCGGTGACGCTCCAGATGCCGCGGGCCGCGCGTCCGACGCAGCGCTCGAGCACTCACGGCGTCAGAGTTTGTCCTGCTTTCCCTACAGTTCCTGAAAAACCTCCATCAGACAAAACACACTCACAGTGACAATTACACACACCCGACAGCAGGGGCGCTCACACACACACACACACACACACACAAACTAACACACATTAACACTGACTAACATTCACTGACAGTTTCGTCCCAAGAACTCTTGAAATAATACTTAAAACTATCATTTAAATCCTTAAACTTTGATTGAGTACGTAAACGTAAAGTATAATTATTTAACAGCCTGTTCGTGTCAAGTGTGTTCGAGTGATGAAAAAAACATTCTTTTGTGTTTTAATAAACGTGTCACTCAACTCAACTTTACAGAGATACAGACCCCGGGACGAGACTACTAGCCCCCTTCTGCCCTAAACGCCCCATGTTACGTCATCAGTGTATTATTGTCATTTTTGTTTGTTTGTGTGTTTTTTCCCTTCTAATCTGTGAAAGTATTTATAATTAACATGTTAATGTTTAATAATAAAATAAAATAAAATAGAGCGCTCACACATCACACCGGAAGTGTCCAATATTTAAATAAAAGCTTCAGTAAAAATAAATCTGTCAGATTATGCTGAAGATCAAATGAAAGTTCAACTGCAATTTAATTCATGTTTAAATTAGCGTTCCGTTTAGTTGATTTTTTAGCAATATTAATGTTATGTGCTTTGTCATTCCATTGCCATATTGGTGTCATTTTTTTATTTAGTTTATAACTTTAGTGCCTTAAATTTAAGTTTATTGCAAGGACAACACTTGAAATCTGTATTTTCTTAAGAGAATATAAAGTTGTGTATTTTGCTTAATTTTTTTCTCAGCACCTTATCGTTTGTTGTCATTGTGTATATTACTTGTTTTTATGTATAATGTTTAGGAAGTCTTCCCAATAAATGATTGTAAAGTGAAAATACATTTTGTAGTTAATTGTCCTTTTAATTGTATTTATTTTTGGTAAAATGTTTTCTGGTCACAAAGTTGTGTTATTGATGTGTTTGTAGGGTTGTGTCACAATCAGACTCATGATCAGTCCATCAAAATATTTCTATATAACGTTTTCTATGTAGAAATAGTCATATTTATTTCTGATGGTAACTGGACTCAACTCTCTGTGACTAGTTTACAGTACATACAGTATTCAGTAAAATAAAGTGTTACACAGAAACAACAACAACACTGACATCTACTGGACACAAAACCTAATGACAATGAGAATGTTTGTGTAAACGTGTCCGTGTGTCCATGTTTGGTCTTTGGTGTGTTTTCAGCTGGTTGTTCTCAGGCCAACAGCATCATGATAAGTGCAAACAGATGCAGGCTGGTTGCCAGGGTAACCGTCTCCGCAGCACCAGACAGGTAGAATTCAGCCACTTTCTTATTGGGATTGGGACCTGTGAACCACATCTGCATGCAGCGGCTGCTGTCTTTAGAGAGAGTGGTGTACTTGTACGAGTTGGACCAGATCTTCTCACACATGCTCTGAGCGGTGGGGAAGACCTCTGACCAGACGCTGCACTGAGAACCTTTTGGACACCGGTTAGTGCCTGAGAGAGACAGACGGGTGAGAATGGATTCCACACGCAGATCAAAAAACAACTGAGACGTGTGAAGAATGAAGGAGAAATGAACCTGTGCTCCAGTCCCATCCCTTGTGCCAGTTCTCCTTACAGGTGAAGTCATTCCGACAGTCCTCATACCAGCTCTCGCAGTCCTCCAAACACAACGGCACGTCCAGGATTCTCTCCTTCCTCCACGACTCATCGGCCTGTGCAACACATTCACAACGACAGCAAGTTCAGCCAATGCGTTCTGTCTGACTCACACATGAGTCAAAGGGTCAATGCTCATAAAAAATCATTTCACTGATATAGTCATACCGGCTGAATCCAGGGTCCCAGGTGGGGCGAGCACTCGTAGAAACACGTGTCCTGAATGAAATGCTTCTTACATTTGTCACTCATCATGCCACAGTGATTCCAGTTAAAGTTATACAGGTATGAATTGTCCAGATGGGCCTCCTCCGTCGTGTTTGCGTTGCAGCAGGCGTTGTCCTTCCATGGTGCACACTGACAATACAATGAAATTATGAAATGAAATGAAACGACACTACACAAAATTATTGAACTGAACAGAACAATTAAATTAAATTAAATTAAATTAAATTAAATTAAATTAAATTAAATTAAATTAAATTAAATTAAATTAAATTAAATTAAATTAAATTAAATTAAATTAAATTAAACTAAATTATTGAATTGAATAAACAAAACTAAACTAAACTAAACTAAACTAAACTAAACTAAACTAAACTAAACTAAACTAAACTAAACTAAACTAAATTATTGAATTGAATAAACTAAACTAAACTAAACTAAACTAAACTAAACTAAACTAAATTATTGAATTGAATAAACTAAACTAAACTAAACTAAACTAAACTAAACTAAACTAAACTAAACTAAACTAAATTATTGAATTGAACTCATGGGGACTCGGGTCACTGTGAGGACCAAAATTGAGGTCTCAATGGGCACAAAAGCTTATAAATATTACAGAACGATATTTTAAATCTAAAAATGCAAAAGGTTTTCTGTGATCTATAGGTTTAGGGGATAAAATATACAGTTTATACAGTATTAAAAATCATTACGCCTATGGACTGTCCCTCCGGTGATAATAAACCAGACATGTGTGTGTGTGTGTGTGTGTGTTACACAGACAGAGAGAGAGTTATGTTTGGTGTTGTGACTCGTGCCTGCAGATAGAGCTGTCCCTCCGGTTTGGGCTCTGATAGCTGATGTTTGCCATTCATACACACGTTGAGTTTGTCTACAGAAGACACGCGACGAGACAGCAAAGCTATCAGGAACGCCAGGAACAACAGCAGCCTGCGGTGAGAGACAGAGACAGACAGAGACAGACAAATCAAGACTGATTATTTCAAGGTGATTCAACAGATTTTCTTCTCGTGTCCTTCTCACCGTCACTGAGAAAACTGTTCTTTTTCCCAGTGTGATGATATAATAACCAAACTCTACAGATGCACAGTACCAAAAATAAAACAAATCATTGAGTGACTTGCTCAAAAAAATGACGTTCTGCTGAGCTATGGTCAGGTTCTGGTGAGATGATCTTCAGAACATTCTCAGATCACGCTGGAGGACACGAGTCATCAGAGTTAAATCAAGTTGAATAAATAAGACGTGGTGTACCTGGAATGTGAAACCTCCATTTGTCTGACGGAAACCTCCAGCGGCTGTGAAACGTATTTCAATAAGTCTCTGAAGCAAGAGTGTGAGAAACCTGCTGCTTCAGCTCGACCAAAGTCTACAGAGATGATTAGACCAAGATGGGACGCCCATCCCTCTCTCGCCACAGGCCAATGACAGCTCTACGGTCACCCTGACCTTACTTTATGAACACTCATCATATATAACATCTGAAATAAACACATTTAATCTTTAACGTTACTACTCCAACATTACTGACAAAGTGTATAACTCAATTCAAAATGGCCTGCTTTAATAGTTCAGGGTTCAGTTATTAAATGTTCAAATAAACTTAAGGCATATTTTCCCATTTAGTTCTGTTCAATAATTTATTACAATTCAAATATTTAGCTTTGTTTAGATTGTTTTCCACGATGTGCAACACAACCAACGTTGTTTACATCTAAATGCATGTTGTTTAGTGTTTCGTGTTTAACATTTTTTTCTCAAAGACGTAATCACTGAAGTTTCATTCTTGTGTTGAAGTGTAACAGCTGCTTATCTAACAACGTTAAATATTACACCTCAATGACGTATGACGCCTTCACATTTGGGCGCATGACGTCTAAAGTGTCGCGAAATTTAGTTGTCGTTCGTCTGTCGGACTAAGGAGGGCCTAATGTTGTGTGTTTTGTATATTTCGATATATATTTGACTTAATTCAGAGCTGTAGTGTGTGTGCGTGTGTGTCACTGTTTCTGGCAGGGACCGGAAGGAAGTGAGCGAACACACAGGCGGAACTTAAAGCTTCAGCAGATGTTTCCGAGGAACTCTGCGCAACAGCAACTTCCGCTGTGTTTACGTTTAAACTTTCTTCACTTCTGCAGGTAATAAACTATGACATAATAACAATTATATAAAATCACGCGAAAAAAGTCTACGCGTAGATGACGAACACACGAATGTTGTCGTGTTTTTTTTTTAATGTACGTAAACGCGCCTCTACGTTATTCCAGGGATGTATGAGATGGTAACACCGTGATATATAAATAAATGGACCATGGTAGATACTTAGTGTTCTACAGTACCTCAGTTAATATCATAGTAACCTTAGTGATTATTTACCATATTTTTTATAGAGTCATGGTACAGCACAACTAGAACACAATGTTAAATCTCCTGTTCATTTGTGGAGATCATGTTTTTCCTCGATTAGTAATAAAATCATAGTTCATTGTTGTAAGGGTACTACAACGGTACATGCCAAAAACAACACATGTAGCTGTGTGTTTGTGTACCTGGTAAACCCTACGGTATGATGGCAACATCCAAAATCCTTGTCCTTGTGGGAACATTTCTTGGTCCCCATGAGGAAACAAGCTTATAAATCAAACAGAATTTACATTTTTGAAAATGTAAAAGATTAGAAAGTTTTGTGTAATTGTTAAGTTTAGGGAATATGATATACAGTTTGTACAGTATAAAAACAATGAGTGTGTGTGTACAGACATGTCCACGCTCTTCCCATCTCTGTTCCCACGTGTGACCGAGTCTCTGTGGTTCAATCTGGACCGGCCGTGTGTGGATGAAGCTGAATTACACCAACAAGAACAACAGCACCAGACCTGGGTCAGTACAAGTACCACAAGTGTGTGTTTGTTTGTGTGTGGACTTGGTTTTTATATGTTAGTGGGGACCTAAACCTGAACCTACACCATCTCACGGGGACTCGTGTCAGTGTGGGACCACAGTTGAGGTCCCCACGGGGACAATAGCTGAATGATAACTTTTGAAAATCTAAAAATGCGAAAAGTTTTCTAGGATCTTTAGGTTCAGGGGTTGGGTTAGCGGATAAAATATACTGTTTTTACACTATTCAACTCATTGCGCATATGGACCCACGGGGATAATAAAACATACTGATTGTTCTGTGTGTCTACAGTTACAGAATATCGCAGAGAAAGACAACAATCTGATGCCCATCGGACGGCCGATCTTTGAGGTGAGTGTGTCATACTTTCAGATACAGAAGTCAGAATCTTGAGATCCATCATGAGAACAAGAAAAGACACACACTTATAAATCTAATGTTTCCTTCATGCAAGACCTTCGATGAGGAAGAGGAGGAGGATGATGAAGACGAGGAGGACAGCGAGGAAGATTCAGAAGACGATGAAGACATGCAGGACATGGACGACATGAACATCTACAACGAGTTTCCTGATGATGGAGAGATCAATGAGGTCAAGACACGCACACAATTCTCATCAGATGTACCTGTTAAATTCCTCATAATACACAAAACACAAGATCATTTAAATAATTTATAAGGGGAACCGTATTGTTTTGCTCGCACGATACACAATGATTTTAATGTTCACTTCAGTTTTGAAGAGATTTGAGTTTTGGTTTTAGGTAAATGATGCGAGTATCGCTCACTGACAGGTCGACATGGAAGGAGGAGATCAAGACCAGGACCAGTGGATGATCTAAACCCACATCAGGCGCTCGCTCGTCCACTGGAGCTTCAGATCTCTGCTCTGCATGTGGAGGATCCACTCGTGTAAAGATGCTTGGGAGGGTTTCTCTGTTCAACTGCTGCTGGTCACTGACATCACTCTTTCCTGCATTACGGGACATTCAGGTGTTTCTACACAGACAGGTCAGAAGGGATTCAGGTGTCTGATGTAAAGTATTTCTGTCTCTAGTTGCGAGTGTTCCTGACGATGCAGCTCTTATCAGCGCTGTGAACTTTGTCTGTTGTCACGCGGCTGGAAAGTGAACTATGATTCTGATGCCGATTCATGTGAGAGCTGCTGAAGTTACTCAGTTACTTGACTTAAAATCTCAACTCACTTCTTCGTGTATGTGTGCTGTTTGATAATTGTGACTGTAAATAAATGTTTATTGAACTTTTCTTGTGTAAAAATGGTCAGTTATTCATTCTTAATGTGTGAATATAGGATGAAATCGCACTTATGTGGCGTCAAACCTTCTAACTCAGCTGTGATGCCTGAGGAATCCTTCTTTTCGTTCTCTTCTCATATTTGTGTATATTAGGGTCTGCCCGATTCAGTCAAAAAAGTAAAGCTGTAAACGTGATGAGGTGAAAGTGGGATCCTTCACTTGATGCCGAGGAAGGTCAGCTCAGCCATGCCGTCACGAATTCCTCGGATGTATTCCAGCGTGGCCCGGTGAACCCTCACCTCGTAGAGGCCCGAGCGGCGAGCGTGACGCAAGAAGTTTGGTGCTCCCGGAAAAATGACGTTGTCAGCTATGATGAGAGATCCTTCACCGAGAAGACCGGAGCCCTCCAACAGCTGCAGGTCAGGCAGATAACAGCGCTTCCAGTGATCCATAAACACCAAATCCAGACGCTCAACACCGAAGTCCTCACGTAAACGTGGGATCACTTCATCTGACGGACGCACCATCAGCTCCACCTGCCCGAAAACACCAAGAAAAACATTTATTCAGTCATTCATGACAGGAGCTGAAAATCTGCCTTATATAATAATACGGTTTAAGTCACTTCTCTCATGCGTATGAAATGTGTATCTTTGTACACTGTAAAAAATGAATTTTATGGGATACAATTACAACTGCAGTTCACAGAATAATTCTGTAAAAAATGCTGTTTAAAATAGTTATGTTTTTTATATTAGAAAATAGAAAATGTCACTTTATATTTAAAGATGATTTACTGTTACCCAAATCATTTTTTTTTGTTCTATAGTAATCTTTTATTAAAAGTTAGGAACACATTGTTAAGGGTTGTAAAGTTGCTGTTTCCTGTCTAGAGCTGTTATGGATCAAAAAACACAACTTGCAAACCAAATTTAAATTCATTTTCTGAACTTCACTTTTAGGTGCTCTATCATTTCTTTAACTTCAGTACAATTTAAAAAATCAAAACGTTGTGTTAAAATCACACACAGTTACTGAACGTAGACATGAAATCTTAAGACATGAAAGTGAAGAGCTGCATTATGTGAAGAGAGAGCTTCCATTAAACCATTGGATGTGTAAGTAAGGCCTTCTTAGATTATCTCACCATGTCATCGTCGAAACCCGCCAGACGAATGACCTTCTCTGCCACAGCGGCGTTTCGCTCATCCATCTCAACAGAGTAAATTCGGGCGCCGATGGGCAGTGAGCGTGCCATGCGTACAGTGCTGTATCCACAGTGTGTGCCCAGCTCCAGTACTGTGAGTGGACAGTGAGCCTGAAGTATCCGGTCCAGAATCTTACCTGTTCACACACATCGCATCAACCACAGGTATGACCAGCACCTGCTCATCCAAACATGTGCTGTAGTCTGTGTGTGTGTGTACAATGTGTGTTTATTGTGTGTGTGTGTGTGTGTGTGTGTGTGTGTACAATGTGTGTTTATTGTGTGTGTGTGTGTGTGTGTGTGTGTGTGTGTGTGTGCGTGTATGTGTACAATGTGTGTTTATTGTGTGTGTGTGTGTGTACAATGTGTGTTTATTGTGTGTGTGTGTGTGTGTGCGTGCGTGCGTGCGCATGTGTGTACAATGTGTGTTTATTGTGTGTGTGTGTACAATGTGTGTTTATTGTGTGTGTGTGTACAATGTGTGTTTATTGTTTGTGTGAGTGCGTACCTTTCTTTGGGCCGATGTTACTTATAAACTCCACTTTACTGCACCACAGGTCAAAGGTGTCCAGGATGCTCTGGGGGTCACCGGGTGTGGCGTGGGTCAGAATGTACTGATAGGCCCGTTCCTCTCGACTGATGCCCGATAAACAGTCTCTCACCCAGCGGATCAGAACGGCCCGATACAGCAACACAAAGTAATAGCGGTAACGGATGATCAATGTCAGTAGGAGAGGAATAAAAGCCAATGCTATCGCCGGAGAAGCCATCTTCACTTCAGACCTACAAACACACACACTTCATCATCATAAAACCAAACCTTTCACCCACTGACTAGTGAACAAAAACCCCGTTCAAGTGACATCACATCACGCTGAATCAAGAACAGTGTTGGGTGTAACTAGTTACTAACTAAATCGTTTCAGTAATTTCCCCTTGAAAAGTAAAGTAAGGGATTACTTTTATTTCTTCTGTAATTTAAGTACAGTTACTTTTGACATAATGGAACTAAATATTGTGTAATATTTTCAATATTGGAAATGACATAAAAATGATAAATCTGACTTCATAATGACGTCTCCTCACATTTCTATACTTTGGGTAGTTAATAAGAATAATTGATGTAGTTATTTATTAACTATTTGAATGAATAAAAAGAGCCATCTAATGTCTATCCTTGTATCAATTCTTATCAAGGTTGATGTAGGATATAAAAAGTAATTAACAACAAGTATTTAAATGCTTTTTGTCAATTGCTTTTTATATCCTACAGTCATTTAAACAGTAATCTAATGACACTATTGAAATTAGTAACTAGTTAATTAGTCAATTTTTTAGAGGAACTCACCCAACACTGATCAAGAATAACACGTCAGTATGTGAGAAGCTACACAAGGAACAAATTCTCTTTAATCGTCCCCGTGATGTGACAGACGATGTTTAGTTTCCAGAGTCTTCTGTTAGCAGAAGTAACCCGAGAGACATTACTCCAGCTGTTCTCAGTTCAGTTTCATTCCAACACCTCTGACACACAGACATCACTTCAACATTTAAAAGATATGTTAATAACTCACAGATGATGAAATAAATCCTCTTACCAGATTTCAAACACTCTTCACTTTTGAACACAGTAGATGACAGTGAGGACGGCCGCAGGAAACACACAAGAGAGCTTGTGTCTGTGTGTGTGTGTGTGTGTGTGTGTGTGTGTGAGAGACGCACTCATGTAACAGCCAATCACCTTCTGGGATTTGAATAATTGATGGACAGCATGTGGCCTCCTCTTACAGGACATCTCACCTGAATCATCAACACTTTACATCACAGGAGAAACTACAATGAGAACTCTCGTGTTTCACGTGATGGATGATCCTCCGTGAACAAACTCACTGCAGACGTATCAGTGTTATGCTGGTTGCTATGGTCACGATATGAGGTTGCTAGGGTGTTCCACACTAAACTGCTGTGATATGACGTGGGTTTCTCTTTCTACATGATGTGCTGGGTTAGGGTTAGGTTTTTTAAAATGCAAAACTAAACGGCAGACTAAAAAAAGAATTAAAGTCCAGAAAATTTGTGACAAAATTCTTTATTGAAAAAAAATTCAAAGCATTCGCCTTCAAAACGATTTACATTTTTATAGAAAAAATACAAATATAAAAATATTGAAAAGTTTCAGATTCAGTTCAGTTCTTCACTATTGTGTGAGTTTTCTGACGATTCGTTTGAATATTACAAAGATATTACAAAAATCGTCGTGGTTTGCTCCGATTGGTCCGTCTCTCTGTCCAGAGGTCGAGACCTCAGCAGTCCTGTCTCAGGAGCGTCCTGATGAACTTCTTCAGCTCTTTCTCCTCACGAGACCATCTGACCAGTCGTTTGAGGAGCATGCGGCCGTTCTGCATGTCACCCAGGGCAATGTAGGAGCCCGTCAGCCGTCCCTCCAGCGCCCGACACGAGCAGCTACTGCCCTCCAGCAGCCAGAGAGCGCTCTGTTCCATTGCTGCCTTCTCCTCCTGCGGTCCCGTCTCCCAGCGCAGCACACGACTCCGACCCTGAGGTACCACACGCACATCTGGCCCGTCTGGAGAGAAAGAACCGATCCGCAGTCTGAACGCTGAAACAGAAGAAGAACGATCAGTTCCAGGAAATGGTGATATTCTATCGCTGTTCTTCAAACCTTTCGGGTATTTTCATGATTATAAAGTATATTTATAGTGATGATGTTTGACCAGTGTTGCTTTTTCAAATGTACGTCATAAATGATTCAATCTCGTATTTCTCGTATAAATGATTATAAATGACATATATATATATATAAATGATATAAATGACAATCTCGTATAAATGATTCAATCTCGAGATTTTAGATCGAGCAGTACTTCCTACTGATCAAACAGGAAGAGCTTTGCATAAAACATTGAAAAGATTTAGACATGTATAATTAGCATCAATCACGATATATATCACCCCACCCTCCATTGTAACAGAACTTCACAAATTTCTAAAAGTGACAAAAAACAGACATGGAGGACCAAACCTGCAATAATTAAAAAAAAATCAGAAATATATTTAATCATATAAAAGGACATTTAGTCTAGAATTCCTTTTTGTATTACCAATATCATTTTTATTTGATCATCTGGGTTACACAAATAAATGTAAAAAGTAAACTTTAAAAATGAATAAATAAAAACAGATGTAAATTTAAATGTATTTATAAATATATTTAATATAAATACATCCGTGGAATATTAAAGAGACGATTTTAAAGCACCATTTCAGTTTTTCTTAATGTTCCATGTATATGTGTGTGTTTGGGTAAAATGATTCGGTGAACTACTAAAGAAATTTCTCCCCAAATTTGTATAAAAATATTACTTTTAGTTCAGAAAATGAAAACTGGAGCCATGGGTGAAATATCAGAAAATATGCTGTATGTTTTTTTTAAACCTCAAATATTGATTCTTGCAAAGAAAACAAGTTCAGATTCACTTTTAAACAATACAACGGTCATATTTCATATTTAGGAAATTATCAAAAATTATTGTTTTATCGGATTATCTGGATTTTTATGACAGTTTTCATGTGTCTTGACATGCTGTCAGTCTCTCACATTATTTTTGAATGATTTTATGTCATTCCTGAGGTCTGATTTGATTCAAATACAACAAATATTTGATTTGAAATAAAAATATAGAATGATCTCTTAATTTTTTTTGGCGGCTGTATAAATATTTCAAAATAAAACGTATTATTTTTATTTGTTTAAACAAACCATTCCTTTATTTTCCCTAATATTACACACATTTTATTTCGTTTTTTTTATGTTTGCAGGTTTGGTCCTCCGTAAATGAAACATTTAAAGGCTCTCAGTTCAAAGCAAGCCAACAGACCGCTGTGACCACCTTGCCAATAGATATCTAACATTGTCAACACCTCACTGTACTCACGGCAGCAGACTCTTTATTATCCGGTGCAGATCCTCTCAAACAATCATTCATCATCACTTACTCCGGATGAGACTGACAGTCAATACTCACCAAACTGAGAGGAACAGAAGTTCTTCTGGATCTCCGTCTCGGCCTCTGACTCCTGACTGCACACCTCACACATGACAGAACCTGAATGACACACACAGCCCAAAATCATCCAGAGATTCATTTTATCAAATAAATCCGGCCTCAATCACAAGGAATATTAATATTTCAGATTATACCATGGTCTGTTTGAATCCTCCATTTTGATTGGCCGGAATGTGTGCATTAGTTTGATTACAGTTAAAATTGACTGACGAAAATAACCAGTTTGATTTATATTTCACTTTAAACATCAATACCAGCTTTAACTCGACAAAGGACCATGGTATAAACGGGATAATCCACAGCTAGTTGTGCGTCATTTAACTGTGGATTATCCAAAAAGCCCGGAGTATAGTTCCCTTTTAGGTGTACTCGAGTGACAGCATACAGTAGGCATGATGTAAATTTCGTTATCAGAACAAAGTGCGCTCAGGTTGCGCATGCACATTCCATTTCTTGCAGTAACCACCAGGTGGCAATCGTGTCCTGGGAGCATTGATTCAATGCAGTTGAAGAAAGTCTGACCCCTGTAGGCCCGGAGAAATATTGTAATATGTCGTAACGCGCATGCGTAAAAACCAGTGCGCACTACATGTATGGGTCAAAAGCAGTATACTTTGCTAAGCAGTGCGCGTTCGGCAGTTCGCGTACACGTCAAAAAACGAAGTATGCCACAGGCTTCAGATATAATGCACACATACTTAAAAGAGTTTGATCAACAATAATCACGGGATTTCTATTGCTGTGTGACAATAGTTAATAGTTTGAGTAGAGCTAAAGCAAGGTTACGGCCAGTGTACAGTTTCCAGACCTTTGGGTGTGTCGGTGTTCACGGCTCGGTTCGGCTCTCTCTCTCCCGGGACACACAGGTCTGATCCATCAGGAAAGCGGCTGCAGTTGAACATCTCCGGCCACGGGAAGCCGAACGCGCTCATGACGGGCAGACACGCGTCGCGCACGGCCTCGCACAGACTCCGACATGGGCGAACTGGTACCGCGAGCTCCGGTAAACACACGGGCGCGAAGAGCGCGCATAGGAACCTGCGCGCGTCCGGGTGACAGTGTTTCCCGAGCAGCGGCGTCCACGCGGCGGACTGTTGTTGCGCTTCTCTCGGGCTCTCGTGACCCAGCAGGTTCGGCAGCCGCATCTCCCGGTAACCGATACCGGAGCACAAGTGCATCGTGTTGGGCACCGGCTTACATTCGGAGCGCGCGGGGGTTGAAACCGGACCGTCATCTTCATCAGCGCTGGACAGGCACACAACCGACAACATCAACACACAAACACATAGAGAATAAACACACACCATCCTGAAGACGCGCGCGCGGTCTATACCGTGTGTGTGTGTGTGTGTGTGTGTGTGTGTGTGTGAGAGAGAGAGAGGGAGAGAGAGAGAGAGAGAGAGAGAGAAAGCGAGAGAGGGTTAGAGAGAGAGAGGGTTAGAGAGAGAGAGTGAGAGAGAGAGAGAGAGGCAGTGTGAGAGAGAGTGAGAGAGAGAGTGAGAGAGAACCAATCGCGCTGTATGGAAGTGAGGTTTGGGGTCCTCTCGCCAACCAAGAGTTCACCAGATGGGACAAACACCCAATAGAGATTCTGCAAACAGAAATGTGTAAAAACATTCTACGGGTACAGAGAAAAACTCCAAACAACGCCTGCAGAGCAGAATTAGGACTGTATCCTCTAATCATTAAAATACAAAAAAGAGCTTTAAAATTCTACACACACCTTAAGAACAGCGACACAGACACACTCCATCACAAAGCCTTAAGTCATCAAGAGCTGAGCCCAGAGAGAAACCCCTTCATCCAACTGATCTCACAACTAACTCTACAACCCCAAACATGCCCAAGTCAACCCCAAACCCCAGCCAGACTAAACCAAATGATGAAAAGACAAAAAGAGAAATATCTCCAACACTGGACAGAAGCAACAGCTCAGCAAAGTAAACTGGAATGCTATCTGTCACTAAAGAGAGAATATAAAGTGTCAGAATACCTCACAAGCGTATCAGACCCTAAACTAAGAAAAGTGTTGAGCATGTACAGACTCAGTGATCACCAGCTCACTGTAGAGACGGGCAGACACAGACACACATGGACACCGAGAGAAGAGCGACTGTGTCCACACTGCACACACAATCAAGTGGAAACAGAGCTGCACTTTCTCCTCTCCTGTCCCAACTACACACACATCAGAGAAACATTCTTCCCCCAGTTTACAAACTTACACAAAGACTTTGACCAGTTTCAACAAAAGGACAAGATCTCATACATACTGGGAGAAAAGTCAAGAAGCTCAAACCTGCTGCAAGATATGTCAAGTCCTGCCACGACCAAAGAACAACCAACACAACACAACACAACACTGACAGGACAACACACACAAACTGACACTATCACCCTTATTGAGAACTTTAATTAAAACTGTTTTTCTGTTTATATTGAGATGTATATATATATAGATTTTTACTTATAGACTTTTAATTTTATTCTATCTTATTTTTGATCTTAATCTGTATTTCTGCATGTTTATATTTAATCTTGTGCTTTGGCAATGTAAATTTTCTTTTATCATGCCAATAAAGCTCCTTTGAATCTTGAATCTTGAATCTTGAGAGAGAGAGAGAGAGAGAGAGAGTGAGGGAGAGAGACAGAGAGAGAGAGAGAGTGAGAGAGAGAGAGAGAGAGAGAGAGAGAGAGAGAGAGAGGCAGTGTGAGAGAGTGTGAGAGAGAGAGAGAGAGAGAGAGGCAGTGTGAGAGAGAGTGAGAGTGTGAGAGAGAGAGAGAGAGAGAGAGAGAGAGGCAGTGTGAGAGAGAGAGAGAGAGAGGCAGTGTGAGAGAGAGTGTGAGAGAGAGAGAGAGAGAGAGAGAGAGAGAGGCAGTGTGAGAGAGAGAGAGAGGCAGTGTGAGAGAGAGTGTGAGAGAGAGAGGCAGTGAGAGAGAGGCAGTGAGAGAGAGGCAGTGAGAGAGAGGCAGTGAGAGAGAGGCAGTGTGAGAGAGAGAGAGAGAGTGAGAGAGAGAGAGAGAGAGAGGCAGTGTGAGAGAGAGTGTGAGAGAGAGAGAGAGAGAGAGAGAGAGAGGCAGTGTGAGAGAGAGAGAGAGGCAGTGTGAGAGAGAGTGTGAGAGAGAGAGGCAGTGAGAGAGAGGCAGTGAGAGAGAGGCAGTGAGAGAGAGGCAGTGTGAGAGAGAGAGAGAGAGTGAGAGAGAGAGAGAGAGAGAGAGAGAGAGAGAGCTCAGGCGTCTCGTTCACATCCTGTCTGTCAATGAAATGCAGATGGTGTTTTATTGGCGGCAGTAAACCGGCTCTTTGGCGTCACAATCTGTGTTTGATGATTTCTGCCAAAAAGGGGTTTATTGCTTCATTAGCCAATCACAAATGCGCGCTACTTATCCTCGGTTGCGCTTGACATGAGATCAAAGTATCGCGAGAGCGAGCAAAGTCTCAGCTCCTTAATTGTTATTAATCGTCTGGCTGTTGTGTTTGGATGTCTGCTCAAGAGAAGAAAAATATTAGTAGCAGATGTTCCCCAATGTGGCCGAAAGATGGAGACAGTCAACATGAAAAAATGAAAGAGATGCACGATAACTTTAGTTATAAGCATTAAGGTCATAACCGCATTTTATTCAAATAGGCTACAATAAAAAAGCAGATTATAGTGAATATTTTACTCGATTATTCTATAAAGTCCGATAATGCTCATTGCAAAAGATCCACGTTTAAAGAGACAGTTCACTCGAAAAACAAAATCCTCTCATCATTTATTCTCTCACGTGTGTCTGTAAATCTGTACGCGAGTTTTCTTCAGAGGAACACGAGAGAAGATATTTCGAGAAAAGTCTCGGGGGTTTTGCGTTCGTACAATGGACGTCAGGAGTTCGGTTGATGATCGCCATTCTTCAAAATATCTTCTTTTGTGATCTGAAGAAAGAAAGAAAGAAATACAGGTTTGACATGAAGGGATTTTTATTTTTGGCTGTCCACCAATAGCCTCTCACCAAGGTTATTTTAGTTTTCATGTTCATTGAAATCAAATAAAATATTGACCTAGAAATTATTGGAAAAACTTAAATCAGGGAAAAATAGAAATGTTGCCTCAAAAATAAACAGAAGTAAGTTTAAAGCAGTAAAAGTATAATAATAAACTAAAACTCAAATAAAAATGAATTTATCTTATATAGCAACATTAAACCAATAAATAAAAAATGACCAAAGCATATACCAAATTTTTTTTTAAAGCTAAACGTCTAAAAATGAAAGAGAATTTAAAATATTAATAAAAGTAAACAAAACTCAAATAAAAAATATAATTACTCTGATACTCACAAATAGGATAAAACATTTTATGGGGATACAATATTATAGTGTTTTGGCACTAAATAAAACATATATAACTATATGTTAGTATTGATAACATATTTATAATAAAGAAAGCTGATAAAATGTATCAATAAAAACAATTGTGCAGTGAAAAACTGAAAATATCGACTGTTTTTTTCTTTTTTTCGTTTGTTTTATTGAATGTAATAATCAAATGCTCAGATGGTACACGGTCCCTATATCTTGGAGACACACTTACATCTGCAGACACACAAGTTTAAGCGTCTGCTCATCTGCATTCAAATCGAGCAAGTAAGGGAGGTGCTGAAACAAGACTATGGGCTGGAATATAATTGACATTTCATTCATTCTGGACGACGAGATGGATACAGAACAGAAGTAAGACACCAATTTTATTAATTACAAGAATTGATTGACTATGTTATTTAACTAAAAGTAAAATGATTTAATTTAACCATTTGATTCCGTTAGCGCAAGACATCTGTCATACCTGACAGTCTCAAAAGAAGAAGAAGAATACTTTAAAGACAGCTGTAAACAGTTTACTTCGGAAGTCATTGAAGAATATGAAAAAACAGACAGAACAGATTTAAGCGAAAACCAGCAGAACACGCTTCAATGTTACGTGAATGAGGTAAGTAGAGGAAAATTCTTTATATACAATTACTATAGGCTATTTATCAGCCAGTAAGAGTGGCAACAGATTAAAACCACATTAGGCCATTCAATAGCAGTCTGGATTTAATTCTCATCGTAATCACTAAAGTTTTCCTTTAAAGATTCTTCACAGCATATTCTCTTTAGCGATTATTCACAATGATGACATCACCCCTGACAGCTTGATCCATCCAGAGGTGTTTCAAAGTTTGAGAGAGGAATTTCCTGAGCCATTCGACCAATACAAGACTCACCTGCCCAAGCGGACACCCTTCTGAGTGTTGTTAGTCATAGTAAGAGTCACACAATATTTGGACTGTAGCTGAATTTATGTACACCCACTTCATATCAACTCTGTTCAGATATTGTTTTTATATTCTTCTCGTTGTTTTCTTATTTTACCGTTTCTAGATGAACCTTAAATATGACACAAAAGAAGAAGTTATGGAGAAACTTTGCCGATTTTTTGAAAATTTGAAATTTCCAGAGGAACTTTACAGATCAGGAAACAAAAACCAACACTTCTACACATTGGAATCCACTGTTAATTGTGTTTGCTATAACAAACAATCATCAAGTAAATATTTTGGTGCTTCTGTGTGTAGTACAAAACCAGCAAGAAGAATTATGATAAATTCCTCATGCATCAATACATGGCATAAACATGTGTCATATGTAATAATGTCATACATGCAGGCTCGTCCAAAAAATGGCAGGCGCAACTCTTCTCTACCCCGCCTAGAACTTCCTCAGTCTATAGAATGTCAAGCGTACCTCAGAGATTAAACAACAAACACCTATAGGGAAATAGCACCATGCTCAAACTGTCAAAGAATGTTCTCCCAAGGGAACAAGATTTATCCTAAATAGGGCCCTTATGGCAACTGTGCGGAGACAGATTGCTTCAGTAAAGTCCTCTATGATGATCAGTTAAGAGAGAATATACAGATCACGGGTTATAATTGGGTCATAATGAGAAGGCTGAAAGAAGTCACATATTTGAGAAGCAACCTTTTTTAATATCTTCTTTCAGAAGCATATTGAACAGAACGGATAGTCTTCCTGTTTTTAACCCATCCCTGGGGGCTTTCAGAGATAACAACTCGCCACTTAGACAATCTTTAAACAATCTGCACGTCTCCACAATAAAACGTCTCCTGTTGTTGAGCTGCGTATCATTGTGTCTTTATGTTTTTGCCTATAAGCCAAGAAGCAATGTTAATACACAGTAACAACAATGTTTTTTTGACTCTGGGACATCTCTTTAAGATAAATTTGTCAAAATAATAAAAAGGTTTCTTTGTTCCTTACACAATCCACAACATTTTGTAAAAATTTGTATGATTACATTTGATTCTGCATTTTCTTAGAGTGGATTTTAAGATCTTGCTCCTTGTTTATAAATCTTTAAATGGTTTACCCTCCTCTTATCTTTGTGAGTTACAGACTGAATATCGTCCTCCTAGATCCCTTCTATCTTTCAATCAGGATCTATCGTCATCCCAAAGTCAAGGCTTAAGTGTATTGGGCCGCTCGTAACTGTTAGTACTCAGCTGAAAAAATATATAACATTGGCCTAGTGGTTTTTGGATATTTTACTGCAAAATTCTTACAAACTGTACATTTAATGTGCAGTTTGTCATTTCATATTTTGTTTATTTTATGCCATAAAAAAACGCATCACAGAAGTAAACATTCTGGAAAGGATAAACTGCTTTGTGTGTTTGTTTGATGGCAATCTAATTTCTTCAGAGTATCACAGTTGCGAGGACTGTATAGTCCGAGTTATTTTAGTGACGCAGTGATACAAACAGTCAGTGAAGCGGTTCAACAGTCCGTTCCCGTGATAATCCTTATAGAGTATCTCATGGCTATCAGCCAATCAGATTTGAGAACCAGAGAGAACTGATGTATAATATTGAATATGTATTTAGTAACTAGTAATGGATTACTTTTTCAGAGTAACTCACCCAACACTGGTTATGAGGGATCAGCACAAAAGAAGATTGTAAACAGCAGTCACTGAGCATCAAACATGTGGATCCATACGGTTGAAGGTTGGAGTGAGTTATATAGATCTAGAATCCATCTCACTTGTGTGTGTTTTCCACGGGTCTCTGTGTGTGTCAAAGCTCAACACCTGACAGTGAAACTCTGTGAGAGCGCGTGGCATCGGTGCCACCTCCTGCCATTCTGAGCGCTCTCTGTCATACACCTGCACCTCATCTGTGATCTCGTCGGGTGAGTAATCTCCCCCCAGAATAAAGATCTTCTCCCGCACCCCGACGGCACCGGCGTTAAAACCCGCACACTCGAACGAGCCCTCGGCCTTCCACACGCACGTGTCCGGACAGAAACTGAACACTTTATATGTGGACAGATCGCACAGATATAACGTCTCGTGGATTGAAACGGCCTTCACCAGTGTGGCGTGACCAAACTCCGCTACCAGCTCACACCATTGATCCGTCGCGGCGTCATAGCGGAAAAAACAGTCTAGAGAGGGATTAAAGGCCTCCGTAACCTCCACCTCAGAGCCGAGGGCGTATATGATGTTCCCGCAGACGCTCGCCTCAGGGAAGTAGATCCCTTTGGGTAAAGGACTGACGCTCTTCCACTCGCCTCTCAGAGGATCGAGGAACTCCACGTCCAGGAGACTACACGTGCCGCTGGGGCCGGCAGTTCTCCCGCCGAAGACGAAGATGCCACACAGACTGCTGACGGACGTGTGCATGGTCCGAGAGCGTCTCATGGGCGGGGCCGGCGTGAAGGTGCTGGACACGGGGCAGTAGCACCAGACTTCATCTGTAGCGTCGTGATGAGGTTGGGCGATGTGCAGGCGAGCGGTACGCCGACAGCCGCCGCGACATCCTCCACTTACAAAGAGCTTCTCCGCAAAATTGCTGAGGGCTGATCCGGGCAGATCTGAGAGGAGCACGGCCAGTTCCGTCCAGCGGTCCGAACTGACGTCATAGCAGAAAGCATGACGTGTCTCTCCGTTCTCCGCCGTTTTGTGAACGTAAATGTAGCTGGAGGTGGTGGAAGGACGAGCGTCTGGGAACAACCCGCTAAACTCTTGAACACGTCCCGCCGCATCTCTCAGCACACGCCGGCAGCGTTCATCAGTGGACAGCGGCACCTCTGAGCGGGCGGCGTGCTCCAGGACAGCGTGAGGGAGATGATGAAGACGGACCTGCGACAGGAGCTCTGGCAGCAGACTCTCGCGTGTCTGCAGCTCATGTCGAGTCCACCGCAGGAGAGCGCGCAGCACGCTTTCTTCGTCTGGAACACTGAGGCCATCAGAGGACAGGCAACGCGCCAGGACCGCCACCGGCATCTCGAGGAAGTCCGCACGGGAGGACAGCATGTGAAAGTTCTGTGTGACAAAGTCAGCCGCTCGGCGCAGGAGGCGTGGCGCTCCGTAACCCTCGGAGACCGCTAGCAGCTGCAGACAGTTGGAGATGTCGAGGCTTTGGACCAAGAAGTCGCTGCATGCGCGCGAGAGGAAACCGACCTTAAAGAACAAAGAGATCAAGTTCAATACGATGCTGTGGTATCACATCTATTAAGATGGTCCTGTGACTCACCTGCAGGAAGGAGGCCAGCTGAAACATCACATCCACATTATCTTCTCTGAGTTCTATCTCACCGGAGTAAGCAAAGTCCAGGAATGTGTGAACCGCAGGTGCCGGGAGGTTACTGAGGATCACTGAGCCATCATCACGTTCTCTCATGTCCAGCTGAAACATTGCCCTCCACACACACACACACACACCACACACAATTGGTTTCCATGTTTTATGGGGACATTCCATAGACACAATTGTTTTTATACTGTACAAACTGATTATCATATTCCCAACCCCTAAACCTCACAATCACACAACACTTTCACAAAAGTTAATTCTATATGATTTATAAGCTTGTTTCATAATTACATTTTACATTTACATTTAGTCATTTAGCAGACGCTTTTATCCAAAGCGACTTACAGGTGGGGTAGGTAATAGAAGCAATTGGGACAGCATAAGGACAACAAAAGCATAAGTGCAATCAAAAAACAGAGGGCTGGTCTCATATAACCTAACACAGTATACAGAACCATTCATTCATTCAATCATTCATTTTTTTTTTTTAAAGAGTAGAGAAGAAAATAGAGTTAGAACAGATCAGTCAGATGTTGACGGAAGAGATGTGTTTTCAGACGTTTCTTCAGACGTTTCTCATAATGTTTGAGTGTCACCTAAAGAAGTCGCTGCACGCGGCGAGGACACATCGATGACACGGGATCGTTTCTTCCTGTACACGAATGTTGAAGTCAAACAGCATCTTCTGCTCTCTGAAGGTCCGGAGAACAGAGATGAGCTGCTGTCCGTGAGTGTCGGACACCAGGAACACGGAGCGCTGCTCTGAGAGCCCGTCACACAGAGACCTGCCCTCCATCATCAGCACGACACCGGCTGCAAAAGAGATAAACAGGTCACAGTCATTAAGTCACAGCTTCTGATAAAAACATCTGCTAAACTATTAATGTAAAACAACCTGATCTGACTTTACAAAACAAGAGTGTTCAAGCATATATCTGCATGACCCCAGAACACAGATTTTGACACGCAGTTTGATTGACACATTCTTAACAATAACGTGTGTGAACTTGTGTTTGATTCCAGTGAGAGATAAAAGACGCTTGACACTCACGCTTCAGCACCAGGACAGCGCTGCTCTTCACTGCACATGCGCGCCGCCTGGACCGCGTCATGACGTCACGGGTGTAAAGGAACCGCATATAAAAAGTTCCAGATCAACTATACACCCCTACGGTCCATTTCCTCTACTTATATTTGCACTAGTTAGTAGGTTGTGTTTCGTGTTGGAATAGTGGGTGCATGGCGGAAGAGATTGCACACACTGCGACATACAAACAGGAAGCGGAAGTGCCGTTGTTGCCTAGACAACATTGTGGCCAATAAATGTCACACACATTAAAATACAGCTGTTCGTTCCATTAAAGTATTTATTTATTCATTATTTCGTATGTAATGTTTACTGTATACTTACATTTGTTCATTAAGTGACGCATAAGTTATTTAATTAAGTGGAGCGTCACTAAACTCCGCCTACTCGCGGTGAGTCAGAGCGCACTTCGCTTTCTACCGGAAGTAGTAGATCATCCGGGAATCTTTGGAAAACTATTTTCAACATACGGTTTGGGACATACTAACTCTACTTTCACAGGGACTGACACGATGATGAGTTCACTACAAATGACAAATAACTGACCACAGACTAGACATATTTGTTATCTTTGTCGTGTACAACATCTCTATGTCCATCCATCCATCCATCCATCCATTTTCTACCGCTTATCCGGGGCCGGGTCGCGGGGGTAGCAGTCTAAGCAGGGATGCCCAGACTTCCCTCTCCCTAGACACTTCCTCCAGCTCTTCCGGGGGGACACCGAGGCGTTCCCAGGCCAGCCGGGAGACATAGTCCCTCCAGCGTGTCCTAGGTCTTCCGGTGGGACTTGCCCGGAACACCTTACCGGGAAGGCGTCCAGGGGGCATCCGGAAAAGATGCCCGAGCCACCTCAGCTGGCCCCTCTCGATGTGGAGGAGCAGCGGATCTACTCTGAGCTCCTCCCGAGTGACCGAGCTTCTCACCCTATCTCTAAGGGATCGCCCGGCCACCCTGCGGAGAAAGCTCATTTCGGCCGCCTGTATCCGGGATCTTGTCCTTTCGGTCATGACCCACAGCTCATGACCATAGGTGAGAGTAGGAACGTAGATTGACCGGTAAATCGAGAGCTTCGCCTTGCGGCTCAGCTCCTTCTTCACCACGACAGACCCGGTACAGCGACCGCATTACTGCAGAAGCTGCACCGATCCGTCTGTCAATCTCCCGCTCCATCCTTCCCTCACTCGTGAACAAGACCCCCAGATACTTGAACTCCTCCACTTGAGGCAGGAACTCTCCACCTACCTGAAGTGAGCAAGCCACCCTTTTCCGGCTGAGAACCATGGCCTCAGATTTGGAGGTGCTGATTCTCATCCCAGCCGCTTCACACTCGGCTGCAAACCGTCCCAGTGCATGCTGAAGGTCCTGGTCTGATGGGGCCAGCACGATGACATCATCCGCAAAGAGCAGAGATGCAATCGTGTGGTCCCCAAACCCGACGCCCTCCGGCCCCTGGCTGCGCCTAGAAATTCTGTCCATAAAAATTATGAACAGAACCGGCGACAAAGGGCAGCCCTGCCGGAGTCCAACATGCACCGGGAACAAGTCTGACTTACTGCCGGCAATGCGAACCAAGCTCCTGCTCCGGTCGTACAGGGACCGGATGGCCCTTAGCAAAGGGTCCCGAATCCCATACTCCCGGAGCACCCTCCACAAGATGTCGCGAGGGACACAGTCGAATGCCTTCTCCAAATCCACAAAACACATGTGGATTGGTTGGGCAAACTCCCATGAACCCTCCAGCACCCTGAAGAGGGTATAGAGCTGGTCCAGTGTTCCACGACCGGGACGGAAACCACACTGTTCCTCCTGAATCCGAGGTTCTACTATCGGCCGGTTCTACATCTCTATGTGTCCACAGGAAAACATTTTGTGGTTTGAAATGTTTAGTCTTAAAATCTTCTTTGATTCTAAAAAGTTTACATTACTCTAATACAATTAAGCAAATTTAAGAATTCTTGCCAGTTTAGTATAAAAAAGCCTGGACCACAGAACTGCTGCTTTGAAAACATACCGAGTAAATAAACTTAGTTTTAATCCTGACACAAACACACACACACAACAAAATATCCAGATGACAACGAAGTCCGATGTGTAATTTTGCTGATGAATTAAAAAGCGTGACTGTGTCTCTTTATTAAAATGACTTTATTGCAAATTTCAATGAAGGGGAACATCAGGAAACATGTGCGTGTGTGTTACTGCGATGTAGCCATGATGCTGGATACACCTGTTGACACAAGAGAACATCCTTCAATATCTCAACACACTCCAGACAAACGTGACGTGTCAGACAATGACAGACAGAGACTCACTCTCAAAGTCGATTTTCTCCACTATGTTCTTGGGCTTGACACTTTCCTCTTGGCTATGAATGAATATCTGTCCGTCCTCGTTCTCCGTCCAGCCGTATTTATTCATCCAAACCTTCACCTGAGTGTCTGTGAAGAGAAGCACATTCTCAATACTGCATTCACACAATCAAGAGTGATCTGGTGCGGGTCTGCTCTCACCCAGAGGATCTCCCAACATCTCAGCCAGAAGTCGATACTCAATGTTCTGATATGTGATTCCCACCACGTGACAGATGACTAAGAACAGACAGAGCAAATGCGTACAAAAATGACCACACAAGCTGATGTAAAAAAAAATACATTTTGGTTCGCTAACTTGCTGGGCATCTAAAAACAGCCCATGACACCCCATAACTCGGTGATATTCTATCTCTAGAAATAACTTGCGTTCCTCCATCGTTTTAAGTCTAGAGCATATTTTACAACATTTGTTTTCTGTAAAACTATTTTGTCACGCATGTGTAAGAGCCAATGATGGTGAGGTGATCGCATGTATACTGTCAACATCACTCACACTTTCTCACAGATTCTTCAAATCCTGTGATTCCATCGATCAGATCTCTGTTCTCCTCCAGACTTGTCTGAAAAAAACCCCACATACACTTAACTCCATCTCAAAAGAGAGCATACATACCTAGAAGCTCTAATGCCGGGTTCACACCAAACAAGCTCGTTTTACTCAGGGGGGAAAGTTTGTGATTTTCGCATGAGTTACACAATCCCAAAAACATTTTCAACCTTCGAAGAAGATAAGATTGAAGCGATTCACACCACTTGCCATGAGTTGGCGTCTATACGCGTCTTTGCAATAACTTTGTAAGTAATTTATACTTAATTCGCATTTGGTGTGAACCCAGTGTTAGCGCGGGTCTGTGTGTAATTTTACCCAGAAGCTCTGGAAGTGACACGTCTCCAGCAGGTTACCGAGATACAGGATCTGTCTTATCGGACGTTCCTCTTGCTGCGACACCGTAGTCAAGGAAACGGCGGGAATCTCATGACAATTAAACAAAAGTAATACCTTCAAACATTAGGAATAAGAGCTGTTTTCTGACGGTTACATGAAGTGTCATAACTAAACAACGACTGACATGAGCCTGTGCTCATCATTCTGAGCTGCACTTAAAGGATACGTGGGTCTGGTCGATCATACACTTGCACAGTGTGAAGTCTGTGTGAGGCAGGTTGGTGAGAGCCTTGAGCAGAATCTGTGCCGACACTGTGGTCTGGAAGTATGGTGGATTAAACTGGTACCTGACAACACACACAATGGTGTTTACAACAACAGAGACACAAGTCAACACACAACAGAAGGCATGGGCCGATGATTTGTTGATGGTATGATAACCTTTCACAAAAGTGTCACGGTTTCACAATTAAAAAATGTGTTTTTTCAAATGCCTGCGGATACAAAGGACAACTTCTCAACTGGGCACCGATTTGATTTTAAACCAACATTCATAGAATTTATATCAGTGTCTTTTTCAATTCAGTGTCTCGATACTGATTGGCTGAAAGGTGTGCATCCAAACCCTTTAACGCACAAGAAGCTCTCATCAGTTTGACTACATTTGAAATTCACAGACAAAATCACTGTAATTTCAATAACATCAATAAAAGATTTCACTTGGGAAATGGCCGAGGTATAAGCACGATAATCCACAGCTAGCTGTGTGTTAAGGGATTTTACAGTCCGCTTCAGGTGGTTCTTGGCCTTCACACTGTGCATTAAAACCCTTTATTCCATGGCTCATTTCAATGTTTGATTCTGATTGGCCAGTAGCGACATTCCAAGAGTTTTTCTTTTTTTAAATAACAACTGCTCAAAACTTATAATACCCTGTAACCAGGATGCTGCAAATCATTTTGGGAGGCAGTTTAATATTACACAAACATTAACTATAAATATGTCTTTTAAAAAAATAAATGAACTTATATTTGCAAATGATTAAACCAATTTGCCTGTTTGTGGCGTTTGAAGGTCGTTTCTTACCTTAAATCCGAAACTAAACGGCTTTTCCTCACATAAGGTCTTCAAACGGTAAAAATGAGCTAATATTTCAAATTCACATATGTGGCAACTAGCCATGTCATAAACGGGATAATGTACAAGTAGCCGGCTGTTATCGTGAAATAATCCCCTTCAGTGAGATACAAGACCCTCCACTTCACGTCCTGATCATACTGTCGGTGATTATTTCTGCCATAACAACCGGCTGCCTGTACATTATCACTTACATACTATATATCTATATTCTTTTTCTTTTGGTCTTATTCTTTTAAACATACACTCACATTTCTAATCAATTTTATTGTTCCTTAAAATCTAATGTTGCATTTGTGATCTTTAATCACTTGCATTTTAAAGATACGTCTTATTTCTCTATGTCAATGATTGTATGTGTATGAAAGGCCACTCACAGTTTGAGAACAGCCAGGTTTGCCTCCAGGTCGTACGCATTCTCTCGCGCTTGTGTGTCCACGTATCGCTCCAGTGTGGCCAGATTCTCTGGATTATACCTGCACGGACACAACACTCATCAATACTTATGCATTTATTTATTAATAACTCAGATTTAAATAACACATTGATTGTGATGACAAGAGTCGTTTGGTTCATCATCTTCAACGTTACGTTACCTGTCGATTCCTCGCAGCAGTTTGCCCACGTTGGCTCTCATTTGCTCAAACGTCGTGGCCATGATTCTAGCGCCGAGTTTTTCTTATTTCTTTATTATTAGTATTATTTCGTCTTTATTTATGTTTAAGTTTGTTTTCCAGTGGACACCGGTCCTCAACAGCGCAACGGTAGCGCGTGCGAGCGGAGAAAGATCTGACGTCACGTGACTCACAAGCGAACGCGACTTCTGCGAGCGCCTCCGTGTGTGGGGGCGGAGTTATTAAAAACAGATTTCGATTTTACATGAAATAAATGAAAACTTTTAATTTTACACTGTGACGTTGCACGATTTTTTAATCGTTAATAATCACATTCCAAGCGTACTCTATATAAAAAGAACAAAACTAAAGAAATAGGACCCATGGAAATCAAACCAATCGGATAAATGCATTGTATTTTAAAGGGACAGTTCGACCAAAAATAAATCTGTATATATTTCTTGTTCTGTTTGAACATTTTCTTAGAGAAATTTATAAATATGGACAAAGCCGAAAAAGACTCACCAAGCACTACGTCATTTTAATTTATGTAGTAATTTTTTTTTTACCCCTGACATAGATTGTTATTTCATTTTTCAAATTATACCCCAAGTTGTGTTTACGTTTTGTGTTTGTTTTTGTTGATATGAGTTGAATGTTTGTACTCTTTAATTTGTAGTCAGTAGAAAATGGTTGGTACTTTAATTGATAAAAACAAAAAAAAAGATATTTAGAAGAATGTTAACTGTTTTCAGTTCTGGGACATCGTCCACTGCTCTAGTTGGAAAAAAACATTTTTTTTTTTTTCTCATTTTGTTCAGTAACTGAGATATTTTGGAGAATTAAGGAAAACAAACACCTGTTCTGGGGCACCTTTGACTACCATTTAATATTTCCTACTAGTTAATGTTTCCAGGAACTGGAACATTCTCCTAAAAATCTTTTTTTATACAGGTATGAATCTAAATGAATGTAAGTAAATGATGCAAAATTTCCATTTTGGGCAAATTATCCGTTTAAGTACGTAACAGAAAACAGATGCGTGCTATTTTATATGCCTAAAAATCACTGTTTAGTAAATAAAACACAAAATGAATATTTTCATTAAAAGAAACAAAAACTCACAAAACAGTGTGTGACATCCATTTATTACGTAATAAGAGAAATTTCAAATTACAAAGATCAGCTTATTTAAACACCTGAATGTTCTGAAGTCAAACTCTTATTAAAGAAACAAATAAACAAATAAAATACTAGTCAAATACCGAGCAGGATTACACATCAGCCTGAAGAATCATATCAGCGTTAAGATGTGTTATTTTACTCGTGTACACAAAATTTAACTGAAGAACAATATTGAGTCGACAAATGTATTTATTTAAGGAGAAGACTTTCCTATCAAAAGGACCACGTCATTCCCTGGAGAACACACAGAGAGGCGGAAGAGAATCACGGGTAATATCCCTTTACACACATTCAATCTGAAATTTATCCATTAGAAAACAAAAATAATTTTGAAATGTAAAAATGTATTTATAGGAATATCCACCTCCACCTGAATTTTTTTCTTCAAAAATATGCTCTAGATCTATGAAACAAGCTTTTATTAATGCATTTAAAAAAAGGAACAGATCTTGAGAATTAAAGTTATTCTTAATATAGCGATAATACACATTTGTTGGAGAGATGCTCGCACTCTGACTGACAGCCCCAAACACAGACACATCAGGGTGCCAACAGCCTGTGGGATTCTGGGATGGATCAGGACTCTCCTAGCACCCTGCACAAGAGGTTTTGAACCTCTAAACGCAGACCTCTGACCCCGTCTGCAATCTGTTTCACTCATGACACATGGGCAAAGTGTGTGTGTTTAAGGCTGATCAGGTACAGGCTGGTACATGCAAACAAGAAGTACCCTTAATAGTCTGCTGCCAAAAAACAAAACCACCACATACGTCAGACCCCACTACCATGACTAATGTGCTAAAACTACCAACAAACAGTAAGAGAGAGAAAAAGAGAGAGACAAAGAGAGGAGAATGGGTCAAAGAAGAAGAGAGTGAAGTCTAAGCACGTTCTCCGCGGATGCGACGTGCCAGCTGGATGTCTTTGGGCATGATGGTGACACGTTTGGCGTGGATGGCGCACAGGTTAGTGTCCTCAAACAGACCCACCAGGTATGCCTCACTTGCCTCCTGCGAACACACAGGATCAACAGTGATCACAGACCTGTTTTATCAACATTATTCCTTCAGTTTGTGTAAACGCACCTGCAGGGCACCGATGGCAGCGCTCTGAAACCTCAGATCGGTTTTAAAGTCCTGGGCGATTTCACGGACCAGACGCTGGAACGGAAGCTTGCGGATCAACAGCTCAGTGGACTTCTGGTAGCGGCGGATCTCACGCAGAGCAACAGTACCGGGCCTTCACAACACACACACAACACAGTGAGATGAATTGTGAGTCAACAACATGAAGAGAAACAGAGTAATGCTTCTTCATCACCTGTAGCGATGGGGCTTCTTGACTCCTCCAGTGGAGGGAGCGCTCTTACGGGCCGCTTTAGTCGCTAGCTGCTTACGAGGGGCTTTTCCTCCAGTGGATTTACGGGCGGTCTGCTTAGTACGGGCCATACTGACACACTATCACCTAAACACACACACATTACATATATGATACAGAGACACACTCATTATTACACATGAATAAACAGTATTCCAAACTTATCCATGTCTTAAGCCTCCGGAAATATAATGGACAATAATAGTAGAAATACTAACATCATGATAAAATGCAAGACATTATGAAAGAAAATTGAGGCCAGAAATAACAGAATAAAATAAAAGTCATGTAAAAAACGATTCAGAAATATATATATATATATATATATATATATATATATGAAGAGTTTGGTTCAAAAACAATGAGAAAACTTGTTTTTTCTCAAAAATCATGTTTTTTTTAATGTGCATTCTAAATAATATAAATCAAGCAGTGGTTGGTCGTTTAGATTTAAATACAGCTTCAAAGAAACTCTTTAAATGGAGTTATGTCATTTTGGAACCAAACTCTTTTATCTCTATATATTGTCATATACACAACCAAAATAACAATTTCAAAACCATCATATATTAATTTCTGCCATTATTTTAAAACATTTTTAAACATGAAAACACAAAAAACTCAAATAGTTTTGAAGCTTTTCAAATGTTTGTAATTGATTGTCCTTTTTTCTTCTTTTATATTTTGTATTATTATTTAATTCGTATATTGCTATTCATCTTTCTCTTATTTTGTATCTTTCTTAGTTTATATTGTATAATTAAGGTGCTTTTGTAACTTATATTAATCTCTATTAAAAACATATATATTTATATATCATATACACCAGAGCAGGAGCATTCGTCGTGATCATCAGAGATGATGTAATAGAGGGTTGTCCGTGCGAGCCACGCCCCCTCCGCTGCCATCATGGCGCCTGTTTGATACGGACAGGGAACTGATCGAGAACACCAAGAAACTAACGAGAAAACGTCGACATTTTCCCTACGAATTACTCGACTGTTCTTGACAATCACACTCGGATTATAAAGACGACACCCCGCGCATTCATGATCGCGTGTTTAAAGCAGGAATGGGAGCGCGTGTGTGGATTTTCGGTGTTTGTGAATCGTCGCTGTTTTGGAGTGATTCTGCAGCTCGCGCGACTGAAGTGCTTCAATATTTCGCGGATACAAACATAAAGGCGCTTAAATTCACGCGAGTGAAAAAAAAACACGCGTGTCCCTTCTTATATATCTACTTAACAACACATTTATATTCAATGTGCTCTGAGTGTTCTTACCTTTGCGGAAATGCTGTTTTAAAGAGTGTTTTAATTTCAGCTTCGCTGTTATTTACCGTCTCTCGCGCACAATGGGAGCGGAAATGCGCCAGGCAGCGGCTCCCATAATGCACCGCGGCGCGCTCGTATAAAATACAACATTACTGATTCACAACCAAGTAAGACCTGTTTAGCGTGTTATAGACATATTAAACCCATGACAAGACGGTAAAGTTATGATATTATCACAAGGTGTAGATGTTGTTACTCTCATGAACACTATAACACTGAATGCTTGTCCTATTATTCATGTATTATGATGTTAACTTATTACTAAATAATACCATAAGATCAGCGGGAGTCTTGTAGAAATACAAAATATATCTATTATTGAGTGTTCACTGCTCATGGGGGCAGTCAAACCCTGATGAAAATATAACCATTGTTTTATTACAAATAAACAATATTTTTTATAAACAGTTTTACTACTGGTCCCTGTGGTAAGAACATAGTAAGTTTGTGGTTACTGTGATTTTGAACACGTTCATAAAATTGACTAAAAGCAGATGCCACATTATTACATTTGCAACATTTAGTTTAAACATTTAAAAGCTTCTGATGTTCTATTATCATGGATATGTGTTTTAGGGCTGTCAGATGATTAATCGCGATTAATCGCTTCCAGAATAAAAGCTCGTGTTTACATAATATATGTCTGTGTTCTGTGCATATTAATTTTGTATTAATAAAAACATATACATACATACATTTAAGAAAATATATATATATAAAGATTAGGGCTGTCAAACGATTAATCGCATCCAGAATAAAGGTATGTGTTTACATCATATATGTCTATGTACTGTGCATATTAATTTTGTATTTATAAATCCAAACACACATATACATATTTAGGAGATATTTACATGTATTTATTTATATTTACCAATAATTTGAATTATATATAAATGTTTATACATTTTAAGGATTTTCTTAAATATGTGCATTGATGTGTGTGTTAATAAATACAAAATTATTATGCACAGTACAAAGATATATATTATGTAAACAAACTTTTATTCTGGATGTTTTTAGTCACAAATAACTGTTTGACAGCCCTGATAAAGATTAATAAAGGTATGTAATTTCAATTATTGATAAATATAAATAAATACATGTTTCCCATATATGTATACATGTGTGTGTGTGTGTGTGTGTATGTTTTTATAAATACAAAATTAATATGCACAGAACACAAACATATATTATGTAAACACAAACTTTTATTCTGGATGCGATTAATCATTTGACAGCCCTAATTTAAATAATGAATTCAATTTTAACAACCCAGGAAATTTAATATATAGTTTAACACCACTTTATTGTTCCTAACTTGTGAAGTAAAAAGAAAACAATCACTTTGTGATAAAAACTACGATGGGTGTAGAAAAAACCTGAGTGTCTGCTAAATATCTCACAAATAGACTCACAAATATTATCAAATGGTATAAAACAGGTACGGTCTGTTGCTACATATGCTAAATAACACAATTTATCCAAAGACCACGAAAATAAAAAAACATGCCCTCCAAGCCATGATTAAGGAACGTTCAGAACCCAATCCCAGAATGCATCACTGAAATTATACACACATCTACCGATCGGTGCGTTAAAAAACAATGAAAACACCACACACAACATTTGAAAACCGATTCAAAACGAACACGTGACATTTCCGGAGAGGAAAATGAGAAGGTTAGCACCTAAAACGATGGTCGCCAGTCTTGACTTCGTTCATCATGATTTAGATTTGAATGTGTTGAGACATCACAGTGTGAGATCTGCATTGAGTGTTGAAACAGCACCTCCGGTCCTGTAGTTTAGTTTATTAAGTATCCTGAGGGCAGACACGCGTCCGAGAGTACAAAGCCAACACAAACACAAATATAGAAAGATCACTCACAAAAACTGACACTCCAATAAAAAATTACCAAATACAGATGAAGAAAACGTGCAGACAAGAAGAAGAGAGTGAAGTCTAAGCACGTTCTCCGCGGATGCGACGTGCCAGCTGGATGTCTTTGGGCATGATGGTGACACGTTTGGCGTGGATGGCGCACAGGTTAGTGTCCTCAAACAGACCCACCAGGTATGCCTCACTTGCCTCCTGCGAACACACAGGATCAACAGTGATCACAGACCTGTTTTATCAACATTATTCCTTCAGTTTGTGTAAACGCACCTGCAGGGCACCGATGGCAGCGCTCTGAAACCTCAGATCGGTTTTAAAGTCCTGGGCGATTTCACGGACCAGACGCTGGAATGGAAGCTTGCGGATCAACAGCTCAGTGGACTTCTGGTAGCGGCGGATCTCACGCAGAGCCACAGTACCGGGCCTTCACAACACACACAACACAGTGAGATGAATTGTGAGTCAACAACATGAAGAGAAACAGAGTAATGCTTCTTCATCACCTGTAGCGATGGGGCTTCTTGACTCCTCCAGTGGAGGGAGCGCTCTTACGGGCCGCTTTAGTCGCTAGCTGCTTACGAGGGGCTTTTCCTCCAGTGGATTTACGGGCGGTCTGCTTAGTACGGGCCATACTGACACACTATCACCTAAACACAAACACATTACATATATGATACAGAGAGAGACACAGACCGTATTACACAATGGAAATATACCCATTCTAATAATAAAGGTAGTGGTGTTGTACAGAGATGGTATAAGATTATACATTTAGTCATTTAGCAGACGCAGTTATCCAAAGCAATTTACAGAGATTTCAGGGAGCAATTAAGCATTATGTCATTATAACGGAGCAATAATAATACTATGGTACTTTGATATAAATGATAACCAAGCCTATTTATACCACGTGATATTTCACAGGCAAGGATACAACAGATAACGTTAAGCCGCTGTCGTTTCAGGGTACATTTTCTTGTAATATGTAACCCTGGATCCCAAAACCAGTCTTAAGTAGCACAGGAGCATTTTTATGTCAAAAATCATTATGATATTAAGTAAAGATCATGTTCCATGAAGATATTTAGTAAATTTCCTACCTTTAATATATCAAATTTTTCATTTTACTTAGTGGATGACATGTCACAGTGCCTCTGTGAACAATTCAAACATCAATATAAATCTTATTTTTTTCAGTTTGCCGATTATGTAAAAATCTTAATTTCTTAAAATTGACCCATAAAACTGTTTTTTTGTCCAGGGTAATATATCACCTAAATTAAAATAAAGTATAGGAAAAACAGTACACTATGTTTACACTTTTATCATTTTAAGCTTCAGAATAATGTCAAATTCTCTTGTTTACATCAATGACATTCAACGGTCGGACCAGTTGAGTCGTCCCCGTTTAGCTTGACACGTCAATCATTATATTTTCAGCCTATTAACGACAATTACACAAGCGGGTGCGTAAATTTTGTCAAGGTGGGCCAATCAGCGCGCAGTCTGCAGCTCAAGCCCCGCCTCCGACCGGATGACATAATGGCTGCTGCTCGGACATTTGATAGGAGAGACAATACAGCAGTTTAACGATTGAGGCGAAAACAACACGATTTCCAAAGTTATTACAACCACGCGGTTCACATAAAACCGCACAATATATTAATGATCCATTTAATGTAGTTTCTGTGACCGGTACCGAGGTTAAAACGACGAGAGTTTGTTAAAATTTTCGAAGAGAAAACAGACTGATCGCCGAGCGCGACTGTTCGCAGTTTGAGCTCGAGACGCTTCTGTAAATCACTTATTTTACGACACGATGTCTATAACATTCATGACAACATTAAATAAGATTTTTTTTTAACGCGTGTGATGGAAAGAAGGAGGGAGAGAGGACTCACCTGTCGAGTGTTTAGAGAGGTTTTGTTATTCCGCAGCGGCGGGTTTTTAGTGCCTGAAGAGAGTTTGAGGTGAAATGGCTGACGGTTTCCCATCATGCACCGCGGCTTCTTCACATGAGCACGTGTCGTTTACAGTTAAAGAAAAATTTATTTTATTATTATATAAATGAAAACGATAAGTCTTATTATTTAAGAAAAATATGTCGGGGACTTGGTTATTAGCTTTTCGCGAAATCAATTCGAAAATTGAAGTCCCAGTAAAAATGACACTGCCTATTTATTCATGAAATATTGCAGCGTTTATTGGGGTTAATGTTTATTTAAAAAAATACAACCAATAAGGTTTGTTTGTCAATGGGGTTCATTCTCTTTTTAAAAATCGTACGCTCTCATAATCTTGAGTAATAAGAGCATCTGTTATTATAATTAGTATGTAATTAGTATGTCGCAAATCATAGAATGCAGAAATGAGTATTGTCAAAGTACCCGGATGGTCTACTGATTCTGGTGAAAATGAAAAGTGTGAATCCATGGACTTTTAAATTCAAATGCTTCTAAAACATGTAACATTCTTGAGTCTGCTGTAATATTTCTTTAAATTTATTTTTAACTATATTTAAATTTATTAAAAATGTTGATATGTTTTATTGATTTGTATGTATTTGCAGAGTATGTGTGATTTCCGTTGTCTCCCCTGTAATTGTGTTTTATAACTAGAATTAAAAAAAAGAATCCATGGACACTTGACGGCTTTTAGTGACGCTACACTGCATTAATCAAATGAAATAAAATCACTAAATTATAAAATGTAAGCATACAACCATACATACAAAATAATGAATGAATAAATACTTAAATGCGAGGAAGAGCTGTATTTTGATTTTCGTGACAGTTATGGATCACAGTGTCGTCTAGGCAACAACGGCCACTTCCGTTTCGCGTTAATATGTCCCAGTGCGTCCATACAAATTTACTACGCACTATAATGTACATACTTTTCCATAACAAAAACACTACATACTCTAAGGGAATAGTACAAGTAGGCGGATTGGGACACAGCACTGTTAACGAGTCAAAATACGGAAGTAAGAACGATCGCAACTTCCGGTTCACGGGGACTTCAACATTCAACAGTGTCTGTTTTCTAGTTTAAATAGGAATTTGTTTTACTCTTCAAATATCATTTTGTAACATTTTTAACATGTTGTAAATTTTTATTCTGGCACTGCACATTCATGAAGCCTTAAGTGAAAATAAATCATTTTATAGTTGAGAATATTGATGATCATTTCTTGGAAACGTTTTCTGTTTGGTCTCTTGAAAAACCACAAGAACAAACATGGCCGTGTTTATATGATCACATTATTATTTTATTCAAGCTTGTGCATCAGTCTTGTGTTAATTGTGTAACGATTTACATTTCATTTTAACAAGTAAACACAAGCAAGTTTAAGTTTAACTATATTTTAAGTAAACTTCATGTATTAAGTATACATGTATTAAGTATACTTCTTCTAGTACATTTTGAAATCGGCATTTGTAGATTAATAAGTGTACAGTAATAAATACTGAGTGCCTTTCATAACAAGCGTATGCTGAATGTGTGATTCACATAAAGTTTTCAGTACACGTATGGAATCAGCTTGTATGGCACTCTTCTGCAGTATTCTCTCCAGGCCCCTCCGTGTTTCTTCAGACAAGATTCTTCAATCTCATTGGCTCGTTTCCTGAGTAGATTAAAACACTGTAATGCTGGCAGATACGGCAGAAAGCTACTGAATCCTGCGGGGCGAACACAAGAGCATGTGACTCGCTGAAGTGAGAAATCAATCACAACCCAATGCACTTATTCTTATTCTATATGCATTCGTACCGCAGGGAAGACACCAGGCAAACATCATCACAATGTCTCCCAAGTAATTTGGGTGTCTGACCCAACCGAACCACCCGGACACCAGCAGACTCTGACCCGACGGACTTCTGATCGTCTCCAGAGCTTTAAAAGAGGACACGGTATCAATCAATCGCTGCCACAACACGTGTGTGTGACAAACATGATTCAATATCAGTCATTAGAACAACGGTGGGATGTGTTTACAGAAAATAATCTTTGTTTAATACACAAGAGATTTAGAAGACACAATTTTCATTAAGGTACCCTTTATAAAGCATTTATAACACATTCTTGATTAATAAGTCATTTACAAACGCATTATAAAGCAGTTATAACCGCATGAATAAAAAGAGGGATTCTAACCAAATAGCTGCCAAAAAGTGAGCCATTTTTAACTCACTAGTTATACATGCTTAATTAATATATTTATTTAATATTTATTTGACTCAAAAGCAGATTGATTATTATCTTGATGTTGTTTGGAAAATAGGCCGTCAGATGGGAGAATGTAGGGTGTTATGTTGGTTTTTAATATTATTGTATATTTCAATTTGACAGGTTACTAACGTTCAGAACTTATTAATAAATGTATAACTTATTTAGAAATACTCTTTCATGGGCTCTCATCAAACATCTCTAAATATATGATTCACATCAGAGATGTAGCCTTGTAAGTGTTCTGTTTCTGCAATAAATAAATGTTTTCTGGTTTTAATGAAATATTGGAAGTAATTGAATCATTAATAAAACATTTTAAACAAACAAGTTAGCGGACATTAAGTGTTAAAAAGTGTTCGAAGGTTTGATGAATTTATCTTGATAAGCAAGAAAAAACTCACTATTTGCCAGGTATTTCCTTAGAATCCCCCTTTTTATTTATGGAGTTAAAACTGTGTTATATTGTGTTTGTAAACGACGTGTTCAAGCAATAAGCCTCGCAAAGCAGTTGGTTACAGTGCATTTTAAAACAGCTAAGGGTGTTGTGATACGACGCAAAGCGCAGTGCCTTAAACCCCGTAGCTATTATAAAATGCACTGTAACCCACTGCTTTGCCCGACTTATATATTTTTTGAATACAGTCACTCCATATGCTTAGCAAGGTTTCATGAAATAAAGTAAATAAAGTGATATTTATGCTATGTGGTGCGGTCAGCCGATATATATCGTGGTATCTTATAACAGCTTAGAACTCCGCTCAGCCAATCAGAATCAAGGACCAGAACTGACCGTTTTATCATAGTCATTATACCATGTTCTGTTTGAATACTGGATTCCAGTTGGCTAGAAGGTGTGCATTAAAACCCTGTAATCCACGGCTATCTCCAGTAAATTTGATTACATTTAAAATGAACTGACAAAATAACCCTCATATTCACCTGTTTGATCTAAAATGACACTGTAAACATCAATAAAAGCTTAAACTTGGCAAATAACCATCGTATAAGCAGGACAATCCATGGCTAGCTGTGCATTAAAGGAGTTTAATGCACTTTGCAGAGGCAATCACTCTCCTCTTCACGTCAGGTGGTTCTTCGCCCTGGATTATCCCTTACATAATGAACACATTTATAAATGCTTTACGAAGAGTACCTTAATGTAAAGCGTTACCGAAAGCAAAGTGAGAAGATGTAATACACACAGGAGAAGGTGGAGTCATTTGGATTTCTGCGAAAACCGTCTTTCTGCTCATTGGACAGATAGTAGACCAGGAACCCAAAACCTAACAGAGAGAGGAAAGGTGTTCCAACACACACACGAGTCTCAGGATTCACATTCAAGGAACTCTTACAGCGTCACAAATAACACAAAATGTTTGAGGTCATGAAGATTATTCTCACCGAACAGCAGACAGATGAACACAGCTGACAGGTGATGGATGTTATTGGGCTTTTGAAGAAGAAAGTAAACGGGTAAACTGGAGAAGAACGGGATCCAGATATACTCGCCCAAAATCATTATGAACCCGATCGGCTCCTCTGTGAACTCTTTAGTTGTCAGTATAGTCGCCTACAGAAACACATGAATGCAACTTCATTCACAGACATCAGATATTAATTCAATTTATTTTACTGTTAGGAATTAATAACTTTGCAACTCTAGTGTTCTGGATGTGACATGTCAACTCTCGTGGAATGTATTTGTTACCAATATACTGAACCATTTGTTTATTAATCCTTGTTGATAGAGTTTGATCATCAGAAAAATAAAAAAGACACCTTTTTGGGGACGTCAAATTTTGTAGAATATCTGTGAATTAAAATAATAGAACCTAAAGCAATAATACCCAACAGATGCAGAAGGGACGTCTCTTCATAAAACTTCAACAGTTACTTTATTTTATATGATTTATGAGGAATATGTAGCGTTATGGATGTGAAAATCATGAATATAACACTGAGCAGACTAAAAATAAAACAAATGCTTTCAAAACTATTAGTGTTTGTTTTTGAGTTTCTCCTTTTTTGTGCATTACGGTCAAAACTGTTTGTTACTTATTTGTGTATTTTAAGCAAGGTTTGTACAGCACAGTGGTCAACTACTGTTGTTTTTATTCTGCTTTTTAAATAAGTTAGGTGATTAATTGATTAAAACTTTTGGTAAAAACTTGATTTTCCCATGGTAAGGTTGATATATTCACGGAAATGCCCTTCTGCTTCCATTTTAAATAATGTTGAAAGGAAAAAGTCAAAAAGACTCAATTCATTCTAGAACTAAATAGAATTTGATACATTCTCAGTTGTGTTTCAATGAAGTCTCAGATGTTAATTGTGTAAACATTTAACTCATTTAACACATGAAGAGTCTGGAGGTGTACATGAATGTAGACAGTAGGATCTGGATTTTACTGAATGTGTTATGAAGTGTTTGTGTTGATAGTGAGATCTTCAATAATATTGACTTTTGATTGCAGACGAGACAAATCTGAGCTCAGTTTCTCTTCTGAAACTAATCACATTTATCAGATTTCTGACTCTTTTTCTAACTTAGATGTTAAATGTGATTTTGTTTCTTATGTGACGGTCATGTGACCTCTCTCTGACCTCATCGATGACGAAGTCCAGGATGTAAATGAGATGAAAGGTGATGACAAGCAGCAGAGAGAGAGAGAGAGGGTCCTTCATCTCCACAGCTGTCAGCAGATAGATCACATCCATCACGGCCTGCAGGACATGAACACATCATCATCATCATCATCATCATGTGTGTTTGTGTAACAGCACAAAGAGAAGAAGGGTTTACACACACAGACTCACCCAACCGATGAATCCAATCCTGACCATCACAAACTGCTTCACGTCGATGTTGCCCACACAAGGGTCCATGATGTGACCCAGAACAAAACTCAACATGGGCTTTGCTGTATTGAAGAGAACATATGAACTCACTGCCAAAACATCTGATGTGGAGTGGAAATACACACACACACACCCATTATATAAAAGTGTGTATTGATTGAAAGAGGAAGGTTTGTACCTGTGTTGGTGTACTGTACATGTGTAGAGGTGGATGTTGTGAGTGGGTGCAGGTACAGGATCAGACTGATCAGCAGAGACACACACACACCTGCACTCACCAGCGCAAACAACCTCTGGGTCACCGCACCGGCCCGTATAAACCCCCAGAACCACAGACTCAAGACCAGAGCCACAGTCAACACGAACGCATGGAGACCTGATGTTCCCATCAAAACATTACTCACAGATCACACACAACACCTCCATCTGACATCAAACCTCTTACCATTGAGTTTGTATTTTATTGGCTTTCCATGAGAGCTCATCTTGCCTTCTGTCACCTGTGTATGTGAAGAGAAATACATTTCATGTCATGTGAAAACACTTTTCTCTCTCTCTCATGTCGTGTCAAACCTGTATGAGTTTCTTTCGTCTTCAGAACACAAAAGAAGATATTTTGAAGAATGTCAATCCTCAAACAACACCATTGACTTCCAACACAAAACCACGCAGACATTCCTCAAGATATCTTCTTTTAAACACCGAGCACGTTCTGGTCTCACCTGTCCTACAGGTAGATAATAGAGCGCCCCCTGCAGGACAGTGTAGAGGAGCACCAGGAACAAAGCGCTCCAGTCCCAGATGGGGCTTTCAGCAGAACCCAGCAGAACCCACGGCTCAGACGACGCACGACAGCAGTCCAACAGAGTTATGAGAGACACCCCCAACAGAAAACACACCAGAATCAGATCTGTCAAGACACACAAACAAACACAATCTTTGTCTGGACTCGTTGTGAAAGAAATGACGTCTCATCAGCTCACAGACAGACTCACGGATGTTGTTCCATCGACTCTGGACCTGCAGGACATTCTCGTGTCTCAGTTTACGGCTCCTGAGCACCTGCAGAGATTCAGTCAGAAACACTCTGATCTACAGAACATGTGTCCAGAAGCACTCAAACAAACTCACCTGAGACTCTTGCTCGTGTGCGCTCATCGCGTCCTTTAAAAGAGACAAGAGGATGATGTCACTCACACAACTCTAACACCTCATATTCATTCATTCAAGACATTATTCATCACTTTTCACGTTCACTACACTTTGCATCAAAAACATTTAACATGTTACTCGCCCCGATTCACGGAAAACACGAGCCGCGAGCTTTTTATTATGAGGTGCACGTGCGGCATTCTGAAAAGTTTAGCTTATTTCATCTCGATGCGGTTCCGTCGCACGCGGATCGCTCCCTATACATTAAGTCATTCAACACACACGTTTATAAGTGCTCGAGCCTGCCGCGTCTCTTCATTTAAAATAACGAACTTGCGCGCGCTAAGGACGCGAAATGTGAATCGCCCTTTAAGTAGCACGGGAACATTTTTAGTAATAGACAGAAATAAATTGTAACCTATTAGTCAAAATGACACATTTTTCTTTTATGCCAAAAGCATTCTGTTAAATAACTTACATTTATTGTACATTTCCCTCCGTGCATAATCAAATCTTTATATTTGCGAGTAATATCCCGTCAAACACAAGAACGTTCCTCTGACGTTAATGGTTCCCTGAAAGTTTTTTTAAGCTTTGTTTTTGGTCATCTTTACGGAAATAAAACGTTAGTTTCATGGTTCCCCTTACGTTAGTTTTTTGTGCCCAGAACGTTTGGGAACCAGAAACTAACGTTCTATTAACGTAAAGAAAACTTTCCTGGAGAACCGAATACGAAACTAGAAAATAAGGTTCTGGGAACCAAAAATTATTAGCTGGGATGCTATATACGTTAAGGACTTCATTTGGACAACTTTAAAGGTTATTTTCTCTATATTTAGATTTTTTTAATACCCTCAGATTTTCAAATAGTTGCAACAAACCAGACATCACAGCTCATTTATTCAGCTTTCAGATCATGTAAAAATTGACCCCTATGACTGGATTTGTTGTCCAGGGTCACATTTATAAGCAGAAATAAATGTATAAATATATATATATGTATATATATATTCTATGATAATACCACTTCATAAGGGTTGTTTGTGGTTTTAACAATTGTGTTTTGTTTTAATTATTTTATTGTTTGCTTTATGCTTGTCAATGATTACTTTTTTTATCGGTTAGATGTTGTATTAATGGTAACTTGTATTATTGTTTTATTCATTCTAAGGTGTCCTCGAGTGTCATAATAAATAAAATAATAAAATAGTGTGAACTCTAAACATCGACAGCATGAAAATTGACATCTTTTCTAATCAAATGGGATTTTTTATATTATAATAACAATATAGTGCAAAATGATTACAAGCGTTTGCACAATGAAGAAATGAAAAAGTCTTACCAGAGAGTCTGTGTGATGCAGACAGAAGTGAAGATCTCCTGTGATCCGTTTATACTCAGCTCTTACCAAACACACAAGATGTTCAATGACAAACGCAATAACCGACATCTGTTTGGTGTGTGTGTGTGTGTGTTTGTGTGTCTGTACACCCAAGAGATACTATAACACGAATCATATAAAACATTTGAATAAAGATGATTCATACATTTAAACCATATATGTGTTCATTATGTTCATTAAACACATGAAGCCGTTGACAAACAAACTATATAACGAGTTTATACAGCTACAATAATGTTATTTTACTATGCATTCCAATTAATATCAATCAAAGTGCAGTTTGTTTTGATTTAAGCCATAATAACAAAAAATACAGCAAACTAAAACCTATAAAACACATGAATATTGAAAAAAATATATCTTTTGGAAATTAAATCTTCATATTTTCATTTAAATGTAGAAAAATTGTCAAACAAGATGCTGCCGGAGGACTCCACAACAAAAACAGACATTAACATTTTCTACTCATCGCAACTGTTATTTAATAAACTTTGAATGTGTTTGTATTTAATTACAAATTTGCAAAACAAAGAATATAATCTGAGATGGAAGAAACATGAAAGATTCAACATGTTGAGATGAAAATTGGAGTTTACGTTGCACAGTGTGCACACACCGGAAGCGACGCTATGACGCGACACAAGGCTGGATTTTCGCGTCGCGCCGCATCCTGTGTGCACACAATGTAAAATGATAATAATTTCTAATTCATTCGATTAATCCGGTGAAGACCTGGTGTTGACATGAACAGACAGCAGACTGCATGAGTATTGCATGTTTTAATAACAGATTCTCATTTATAAACTGTTTATTGTGATCCTTTCGGCTAGTCACCATTTACTCGCGCTAAATAAAAATAATACACACATGCAGTGGAAGTTAAACGAAAGCTGTAACCTTCTACAACATCTCACGTGCATGAGACAGGAAGCTCCCGACAGGAAGTTGAATCATACAGTTACTTCAAGAGTCCGTTAATGACACTACACAATGCAGAGGGTTTGTGGAAAAAGATGCAATTGACGGTAAACACTATTGTAACAATGGCCAAATACCATATACATAAATGTGAGTGGAATTACTGTGAACCCTTATTTAAAAATGAATGTAAAAAACACTTAGAATCTTTAACGCACTTATCCAAATATAATCAACCCCTTGGTGAGTTCTATAAAACCATGAATGAGTCTCTTTTCTTTTAAGATTGGTTATAATTGTATATATTATTATTTATTTATTTTACACGCAACCCCCAGGAAATGTTCGAAAGTATTTTGTTTGTTTTATTGTGTGTAGATTTATATATATACATGGATGCTTAGAATTTAATTATGAAAAAGTGTGTATTTTTTCATATGCATATTTGTGTTCCCCATGAGTTTCTAAATTAAGTTAAAAAATAAAAATGAGTTTATGACACTACATGGCACTTAAAGTGTTACAAACATCACCCTTAAGAAAGTTAACCATTTTTTTTTTGTGGTACAAGTGTAGTAATCATGTTTTTTTGTTGTATTGATAATTTACTTCAAAACCATGGTTTTACTTGTAAAACCAAGGACAATTTTCGTAAGGGCAAGATCAAGTAAACAAAATGGATGAAGAGTTTAAAAAACGTCCACTTATTGGTCAACAGCATCTGCAGTCAACAACAGAGACGAAATAAAACATTACAACCATAGAAAATATAAAACATCTGAAATAAACAAAACAATCCGAAGAGTTTATTTCCAAAATAAGATAATTCCCGTTTTAAAATATTTTCAAAAATCATGTTTAATTGTGCATTTCAATTAATATCAATCAAACTGCAGTTGGTTTGTTTTGATGAGAGCCGTTGACAGAGAGAGAGAGTCGTGTCAACTCCAACGAAACAGTTTTTTCACAGTTTCAATAGTTCCCGGAGGTTTTGCAACTAAACAGTCTGAGGTAAACTTTTAACCGTCTCTCTCTCTCTCTCTCTCTCTCTCTCTCTCTCTCTCTCTCTCTCAAGCCACAATAACATGACAAAACGCATTAAAAGGAGAAAAGAGGATTAAAGCAGGTGTGTTTGCGTGCGAATTGAATGTTATGTGCATTACCGACTGTAACATTAACACACGTGCTTCTCATCGTGTCAACAAACTTATTTCAAAGAGACTGAGTAGTGTTGACTGATGTGTTATTCATTTACACATTTATTTAAAGGATAAATGTACGTGATCCTGTACAGAGATACTGATAAAGGTCTTTACTCACAGCTTTCTCATCTCCATCCGCTTTGCATAAACGCTAACTGTAAACAGCATGAATATTTGATGAGGCGTCCCGCCATCTGCCTCCATCAAACAAGCTCGGACCAACCGGGAAATGTGCAAAATGTGAAGACGGCAGGTGTACGGCGCTGCACCACCACGCTACAAGAGTTACCCCCAAATACTAAACATTTGGCTGAAAGCAAAACACCTTCTAACATTGGTGACCGTGATACATCTTTCCGACTATACTTACAACAAAAATCGTTATATATTAACTCTTTCAGTCCCGCGTCATCCTCTTCCGTCGTGAAAATATGTACAATGCAAATCGTCTCAAAGTTTCAACAAATAAATAAAGAACCGGTGTGCAGAAGAGCGTCAAAGTCCCGCTTGCAGTGATGGTCTGACTCCGGCCGGGTTATACAACCGTCCCGCTCGGCGAGTTTCCGTTCTGAGCAGATGATGGATGCTGAGAGAATCAGACAACAGAGATTAGAACGTCTGCTTCTGTTAACGACCAACGTTTAATATGAAGAGCAGGTGTGCACAACATGACGACGGACTCACCGCTTTGCCGGGTCGTGCCCAGGTGCAGATGAGTCCCTCCTGACACGCGGTGATGATGCAGTCGTTCATGAAGACCAGAACGGTGAGGCGCTCGTGAGCGATTTTCTTACACACCAGCGGCTCCAGCAGCGGCACCTCGTTCATGCGAGGACACAGCGTGGTGCCCAGGACTTTGGCGCCGTCCAGTCTGCTGGCGCGCGGGGCCACGTTGATCTTATCGTTGCTTTTGCTAATGTTGCCCAGGCTGTGGTAGCGCTTGTGCTCCTTTTCCCCTCCCGCCCCGGATTTGTCCGATTTGCGCTCTTGTAGGGACAACGTGGCGAAGCGGCCGATGCTGAAGGGGGCATTTCCTCCCGTTCCCCCTGTCCCTACGCCGCCGCCCCCTGACCCCCCGCCTTCCACGGTGCTCTGGCTCTTGGACGTATTGGCGACGGCAGGGTGCGGGAGAGAGTTGGAGCGAGACAGGGAGCGAGGCAGCGGCAGGGGCAGCGTGGACGTCTGGTGGGGGTTGGAGGGGTGATGGTGACCCTCGACGACGACGACTCCTCCGCCGGCGCTGTTGAGGGCCGCGCCGCCGGTCGTGGAGCCGAAGGTGTTGGTTAGGGCACGGGAGAGCGGCAGACGTGGGTAGAGGACATCGTCCGTCAGGTCCCACAGACAGAACTGTGTGTCCTGACCGACGGAACCGAAGCGGTACGACACCGATGAGGCACCGCCTTTGGAGCTGTGACGCGAGAGGCGGGAGAGCGTGCTGCTGGTGCGCACGCGGCCGAAGTGCAGCGCCCCCTGCTGGAGGTCCTCCTCACTGCCGCTGAGCTCCATTGGCTCCTCATCGTCCAGGTTCGTGGTGAAGGGGTCGAAAGCCACGACGTTCACCCAAGACTTGTGGCCGTGACCTCGCGCCACCACGCGGCTCTCGCCGAACGACCACACCGTAACGAGGTCGTCCTCTCCGCCGGTGGCCAGATACTTGCCATCCGGGCTCCATGAGACACACAGCAGGCCCCCGAAGTAGCTCTTCATCACGCCCTGCAACTCCATGGAGTCGAAATGGAAGACGCGGAGGCAGCCGTCTTGGCCTACGCAGGCCACGTGCACGCCGTCGGGGGAGAAGGCAAACTCGTTCAGGCCGCCCTCGCCGACAACCCAGCGCAGCAAAGGGTTACGGGGCGTCTTGGTTTTGCAGGCGTAGACGGCGAATCCTTCTCCCTGCCGGAGGAGACCGTACTGAGGGGCCGTGGTGCCACACGGGTGCTCGACGTTGTAGAGGTAGAGGTGACCGCTGGCATGAGATGCCAGGAACAGATTCTCCGATTTGGGAAGCCATTTCAGACATGTGACCTTGGATTTGTCTATCAACCTCTGCGAAAGAGAAAAGACACGAGAGGGAGCGTTGAATTCGTCTCTTCGGAGCTCATCTCGGACTGCAATACAACATGCAAATGTTGGTTAAGCTCAAACCACTCAACCGCACAGTGCAAGAAATAATTTTAATGCGATTGACAAACTCAAACCGCGCTGAGGAAATTACAAAACGAAGCGTTTCTGTTGAAAAGAGGTTCCTCTTCTCTTTTAACTGAAGTTTCAGGAGGAATGATGAACGTCTCTTTTGTATTTATGTCTGTAAAACTGAACAAATCTGAGTATCTGATCAGGATGAACTGCCCGTAAAACACAACATCAGCGTGGGATGTGGTTTCCTAGTATGAACATGAAGACAAGCAGTTACTTAGAGTCCAACACAATCTAAAGCATGACACATCTTACACAACAGCTCACGTAACCACTGATAGATTTCACACTTCATTTAGTTTGCGTCACTGGGAATTATGTCCAGGAAATGTTATGCTCGTGATAAGACATTTGTTTTTACAGTAAACTTATTTGCCTTTGATATCGAGCAGCAGTCTCACTTACTTTACGCAAGTTAAAGGGACAGTACACCCAAAAAAATGATAATTCAGTCATCATTGACCATTACAAATCTATATACATGTTTTGATCTGATGAACACCCAGAAAGATATTTGGAAGAATGGCGGCAACCAAACAGATCTCCTCCCCCATTGACTCCAAGAGGATTTATTTTCCTACTATGGGAGTCAATTCCCAGTGACGCAAACTAAATGAAGTGTGAAATCTATCAGTGGTTACGTGAGCTGTTGTGTAAGTTGTGTCATGCTTTAGATTGTGTTGGACTCTCAGTAACTGCTTGTCTTCCAAATATCTCCTCTTGGGTTTATCAGAACAAAGACATTTATACAGGTTTGGTGAGTAAATGATGAAGGAATTTTCATTTTTGGTTGAAGCGTCCCCTTAAGGACGGAGACAGATGACACACAATAGTCCTCCGCACCTCCTCGTTGAAGAGTTTGCTGGTCTCTTTCTTTATGGGGTCCAGATACTGAACCTGTCCAGCAGAGAAGCCCACCAGGAGAGCCACACTATCTGCTGTAGCAGAATACTGGTTGAAATCATGACACGTCGGCTGAGTTCCTTTATAAATGCGCTTGTCTATAGGTTTACTGAGATCCACCGCCTGCACACAGACACACATACACATCATCACTGCAGTTTATATTCAAAACATTAAATAACACAACTGTCACACATGCACGGACAACATATTTCAATACAAATCCCTTCTTAAAAACAACATCACAGGTCACCGGAGACATTTTTTTTAAAGTAAGTACACAAGTCAAATCAACCAATTTTTTATATTTTCATCTGATTTTACATTTTTTTTTTTTTAAGTTATGAAATGTCACATGAATTATTACATGAATAGTAATTAAGCTATCAATTAATTTTTAGAGGGAGGTAAAAACGACAATTTTCATTCTAAAGGTCTTTGCACATACAGTCCGAAACTTTGGCATAATTGGCGCTGGTTTGTACAGTGTCTCTGAATTGTTAAATACGCCTCTCAAAATGCTCGCTATGGATGCGAAAAACGCAAAAATCGATACCGTCCAATTTAATTATGACAAACAAAAATATCAGAAGCAGTGTGTAAAGGTCATTGACACAACGTGAGGTCATATTTTTTTTTTTACGTGCGGAAATTTCCGACATAATGTGCAATGGGCTTAAATTTGGAGCCACATTTGAGGGGGTAAAAAATGACACGAGAAATACATCAGCATCATAATTTTATTTGTACACAGAGATCAGTATATCTGTTAGTAAATCTGTTCTTTTCATTAATCTATGATGCATTTTATGCCAATGGCGACTGCTCAAACATAAAGAAAGGGCTCTTTTGTGTTCTTTTTTACCAAATTTGCATACATGTAATAGACTCCAGAACCATTAGAGACACCTCACATCCTTTTAGATTCTTGTACTTGGCAAACTTGTCTTTGGGGAACTACATTTATAAAAGCCCTGTAAAGTTCAGTCCTAGAGATATGAGGATCTAAAGGGACACATTTTCAGTCATCAAAAACTAAATGTGGGTAATTTTTCAAAAATCTGACACTGTCGGAAATCTGAAATATACTTTTATTCTTCTGTCCTCTATCTTCTATATGAGACCATTTTTATGCTTTTTGTTGTCCTAATGTTGTTCCAATTGCTTCTATTGTTTACCTCATTTGTTAGTGGCACTGGATAAAAGCCTCTGCTCAATGACTAAATATAAATGTGAAAAGGCTCTAACGCGCCACATACAAAATCTAAATAAAGCAGCACTCGTGCTTTGTTTCATGAAAATGTATGAAATTTGGTAGGCCTATGTAACATCCCAACAGGAACAAAAAAGTATCTTACAACTTTATCCTAAACCCAGTAGGAACTCTGCTATTTAACATTTGATCTGCATTTTTTTGTAGTTTTGACCAACACATAGAGGTTTGCAACACCTTTGGGTTTTGGTTAACGGCGTGTTCATAGCGGCCTTGAAAACATTTGATGGTTGCCATAAAATATATTAACTTGAGAGGTTTAGGATGTTCAAACTTCACACCAGTGCACCAATATGTAAGGGGCCTGATAAATGGGACTTTATTGTAACAACATCCCTTTATCAAAATGTCCTTTCAACTCAAAGAAGAATAGCGTCTTATAATAAACGATTAAGAGCAAGTTAATGTGCCTAAACTAACTAACCAATAAAAATGTGTAGCTGACGTCACGCCCTGCGTTTTATGTTGCAGTTCGGCCGGCTGCTCCGCCATCTTGGGAGGCTCATACTCCAGTGTTATAATGGTTTTGATATGTACCATTACTTGTTTTGTTTGATATATGGAGAGATCGAAAGTGAAACTTCCAGGGCCTTTTCCAGAACAACTCCGCGTAACGCGACTAGTTTTTATAACCTACCACAGTTATGTTACTTAATCAAAGAAGAAAAAACAAAACACTTCATTTGAACTCAATAGCCGCCTGCCTCCCAACAAGGCGGAACATTCAACACGGCGTGATGTCGATTGACAAGCGCTACAGGACACTGAAATGGTTATGTTTAGAACAGATGTTTTCATAGAAGAAAAACGATATTATTTTGTCCTTCAGACATTATTAAAAAAAAAAGAAAGTGGCAGATTTTTTGAAAATGACCCACATTTAGTTTTTGATGACTGAAAATGTTTCCATTTGTCAGCTTTCTCATGAAGCCGCGTTGGCATCCTCATTTCTCTAGGACTGAACCTTACAGGGCTTTAAAAATGTAGTTCCCAAAAGACAGAAAAGCACGTTGAGGAATCTCTAATGTTCTGGAGTCTATTACAGGTATGCAAATTTGGTTAAAAAAACAACAAAAAGAGCTCTTTTCCTTCATGTTTGAGCAGTCGCCATTGGCATAAAATGCATCATAGATGAATGAAAAGAACAGATTTAATAACAGATATACTGATCTGTGTACAAATTAGTGGTGGGCCGTTAACGGTGTTGAGACTCTTATCGCGCGATAAAAAAATGTCGCCGTTAATCTATTCTCAAAGTTGTGTTGGGAGCTGGGTCTATACTACACAAGCTATGATGACTTTCACCTTGATATTTTAGCGCGGATGTATACCAGCTTAACTGCACTGTACGGGGCGAGAACGAGATTTTTCAACTCGCGTGATTCGCGGAAGCAGAAGCCGCCTCATCATCTCATAACCAGGGCTTCATTCGCGCAGCAAGTAGGTCTATTGCCTCTTTGCATTAACATATAAATCACTCGCGCTTGACACGCCATTCGCGTTTGGTCTGAACACAACATAACGTTACTGTGAAATTACCGCATCAAACATGACGTGCTAACATGGATGCAGCTATGAAGCCGCCGGGTTTGCTTCAGGGAATATAAATTTTTAAGAAGCTTTCCAATAGAAACATCGACAAGACTAAGGTTGTTTGCACCTTGTGCAATGCGGAATTGGTTTAAAAAAACACTTTCTCTCAACAGGTAGTGGTCTAGCTTTAGTTGAAACCAGTAACTTTGTATTGAGATCTAATGTATTATGGCTCCTGTATGACATATCGCTTGTTGCTCCCTCACTCTTTGTAAGTCGCTTTGGATAAAAGCGTCTGCTAAATGACTAAATGTAAATGTACTGTAGGAGCTCTTCCAGTCTCAAGTACCACCTAAACGCAAATCATCCCTTAGCTAATGCGGAAGTAAACACAAGTTCATCTTATTGAACATCATTTATTTTCATCACCAATTATCATAGTAGAACAGCTTTCTCAAGCAGTTTGTGATGCATTTTGGAAACAGGAGATGAGCCCCTGGTCTAATGCGCCACTTGGCTTGAGAAACCCGTTCTCAAAGACTTACTTTTAGTCATTATTTGGGTAGCACACATATTCTGAATCAAATCAGCCAATTCAAATCAGCCATTTTAATGTAGATTAAAAAAATTAATCTATTCCCACCACTAGTACAAATACATCGATGATGCTGATGTATTTCTCTTTTCATCATTTACCCCCTCAAACATGACTTCAAATTTAGAGTGGAAATGTCATTTTTACCCCCTCTACAAATGAATGGATTCATCTGTGACGTTTCATATTTTGGCCAAGGTCAATTCAGGTCAAGTGTGACCTGTTGTGGCTATCCAGTGATGTCATTAATTCATTAATAATCATCCTAGAGCATTTCTTTCTTTAAGCTCATTTTAAGTGAAGCTAGTCTGAATGACAATCATCTTAATTCATCAGATGTAAACGGTCCTCACTGTGTCGCGGGTCCGAACCCGTCCGAGAAGCTCGAGCTCGGTTCTCACCTTCTTAATGTTCGTGTAGGTGTAGAAATAAAGTTCCCTGCCGATGTTGAAACACACGCGCTCCGAATCCTCGCCCGGGTCCTCCGGCTTCAGCTTGACAATCGACACCCGCACCGGCGGCAGGAAGCCGGGAGAGGAGTTGGCGGCGGACCCGGGCCCCTGCACCAGCCCCACACCAGCACCGCCGCCCGGGATGGAGCCCGTGGTGACTCCGGGTCCCACCGTGACGCCCGCTGAGGGTCCCCGCGGCAGCAGCCCGGCCCGCTGCTGAGAGTCTGAGAGGGTGAGCAGCTTGTAAAATCCCTCCCGGGTGCGGAACTGAGATTTAATCTCATTGATATCCTTCAATGCGCCTCCATCTCCGGCCATCTTTAGTCCAGACGCGCCGCACAGGAAGCAACGCGCGTCTGACCTGGAAATGCTGCGGGAAAACTACAAGCGCGATGGGAGCGGAGCCGCGCGTGGCCGTGGACTCGAACCGGAGCGAGCGCATCCCGACCCCGGTTTCGGCTAGAAGAGAGACCGCAGCCTCCACTGCGCATGCGCACTCGTGTTTGTCAAGGTGAGAGCAGTTTATTACTATTTTTGTATGATTGTGAGGTTATGTTCAGGGTGTGTGTATACGTTGTAATTTCTTGTCATTTTATGGGGAGATTTTGCATCGCTTCCGGCCGTAGCTGTGGCTTTTTTATAGCAAGAAGATACAAAATACCAAATAAACAACAAGAAAAAAATCAATAACATCCAAATAGAAGCATAACAAAAATATCAAAATATCAAAAATAAAACATAAATAATTTATGTTAATTTACGCATAAACAAATATTAATAATAATTTGGCCCTTTCTAGACACAACCCCCGACAGCCCGAGGCGATGACGTCACAGCACCATCGTCAGTTTCGCTAAAATATTTCTGTTTTTATGCACGTAAATTAATATATAATTTTCTGTTAATAATGTAATTATTTACAATTTGTAAAGTAATGAAGATGTTTTTCCCTGATCGTATTCGGTATGAATGTAAATATGCAAGTTCTGCATTATAATATTAATGAAAAAGAGCAGTTTGCGATCGAAAAAATAAAATAAAAAAATACATCTGTGATATGCAAGATTGATTTGGAAAGTCTTTGAAAATTATATAAATAGGAAATCGGGAAGTGTGGTGGAAATAGGTGTTTTTGATGTATTTTGAAAATTATAATTTACAAAGTAATGAACGATACATTATACAGTTATTTATTATATAAGGTAAATATCAAATACATAAAACGAAGTGGGCCTTATGTAAACCAAACAGGACGAGATTCTACATAGGTTATTATTTCTGATATGAAAAAGGAAAAAATGAATACTTAACATTTGCTGACAAAACATGAAAACAGACTCGCGTTACTTTAAACAACACAACTTTATTATTCCACAAACACTTCTGTTTCTTCACACACAAAAATGCTTCAGATGTGTTTGATATTCTCAGCCGAGTTTTATGGGTCAGCATGAAGTGACCAGACAGAAAGACAAACACACACACACACACACACAAACAATGTTGTACATGTTGTTTAATGTCCATACTGTGCTCAGATGTTTCTAGAAGGAGAAGTTTGTGTTTTTCTGTTAATTCTTGAGTGAAATGTTGAAAATAACTTTACACAGATGACAGGCACACACGCGTGTGTTGTCGCAGCTGGACTGATGTTTTATTTAACACTACAGAAGGAAAGTAAGGCGCAGACATTTGAAACATTCACACGTTTGTTTGTGGTCTTCACAGGACACACTCATCCACCGTCTCCATGACGTACAGATTGCACAGTCCTGATTGGTCATCATACGCTCGCTTCTCCATGACAACAGACCTGTTGACAGGAATCAGACATTTGTGATCTCATATGACCTGACGTGATATCATCCATCTGAGGTTACACACGTGACATGTGCATGTGACATTGTGTGTGTGATGTGTGCACCTGTCGTGTCCCAGCAGGCGGAAGGTGTTTTTGGCGTCCGTGATCTCCTGCAGTATGTCAGAGGATCCCGGTCCTCTCCTCTGCCATCCGTGCTTCCAGAAGGCGACCAATGTGTCGTCAACATGCACTGATGACGTCAAAGATGATGTCAGTGATGATGTCACACTCACTCTTCACACTCAAATGATCTGCGTCACTCACCCACAGCCTCGATGTCCATCTTAAAGGTGACGTCTATCGGCTGCTGTTTGAAGTTCTTCAGTGACCCGTCCAAACTGAGCGTGTGCACCGAGTCTGTGTGTGAGAGAGAGAGACATACAGATAAACAAAGAGAGAGAGAGAAAGAGAGGGAGAGAGAGAGAGAAAGAGAGGGAGAGAGAAAGAGAGAGAGAGAGAGAGAGAGAGAGAGAGAGAGAGAGAGAAAGAGAGAGAGAGAGAGAAAGAGAGGGAGAGAGAGAGAGGGAGAGAGAAAGAGAAAGAGAGAGAGAGAGAGAGAGAGAGAGAGGGGGAGAGAGAGAGAGAGAGAGAGAGAGAGAGGGAGAGAGAGAAAGAAAGAAAGAGAGGGAGAGATAATTTTTTTTAATTTTTAATACACCTTTATTTTAAACAATAAGGTGTTTCAATAATATTAAAAACTCACAAAACAAAAACAAATATAATATATACTATTCATATTAAAATTAGAAACATTTTAAAAGGCAAGCATTAAATCATCATCATCATCTACAGTGCAAAGGACCTCATTTATCCCCCAAATGTACATAAAAGATTCTACACAATTTACCATTTTATAATAAGCATGTTCTATTCTAAGCCGGGCCGCCACCAAGCCTTTGAAAATCCTCAACACATCCAGAGAACCCTGTCCTAACAACTTATTTTTTCTGGATTTCCATATAGCAAGTTTTGCTGTACCAGACAAAAAATTTAGTAAACTCAACTGACTTTTCTTTTTTCCTGTATACCTTGGACCATATATAAACATTTCATAAGAGAAATCTTCACCAATTTCAATGAACAATTGAGATAAAAATGAAAACAAATCGCTTAGCCGAGCACACTGTACAAATAGATGAAACACCGTTTCAACATCTTTACAGAAGGGACAACCCACCCCTACAGAGGGATCAATGTGCACCACATATCTGTTTGTGGCTATCGCCCCATGAACGATACTCCACTGAAGGTCGCCCGTTCTTTTGTCAATGGGGCGTTTATATAAGGACCGCCAGCAGCCTCTAGGGGAGGAAAGAATTCCAAAAAAATCTGTCCATTTATTTGAAGCAATTCCATGCAAGCGACCAGCATTGGATGCGTTCACACAGGAGATATAGAGGGCTTTTTTTCCCACTTCCTCAAAAACTCCAAGCTGAGGGGTTTCAAAAGACAAAAGACAATTCTCATCCTCTTGCCATTCTCCCACTGCAATAGTCACATTCAGAGAAGGGAAAACATAAGGAACCCCCTTTCTCCATTGATCAGTTGCTATAGAGTCATTTGTAAAAAACTTATGGTCCGCATGCAAAGACTTTAAAATTTCCGTTGTAGCTTGTTTCAGCAGTCTCTGAGCGGCTTGCAACCGGAATGCCATAATTCTGGATCTGATGTCGATCAACCCTTGGCCTCCCTCATGAACCGGAAGGTATAAAGCAGCAGCACGAATCCAGTGTTGTCAAGACCAAAAAAAATTCACAAGTTGCCTTTGAATCTCCTCAATAAGTCCAACAGGTGGCTGTAACACAGTTATTTTATGCCACAGAGTAGAAGCAACAAAATTATTGGCCACTAAAACCCTTCCCCTATAGGGCAACTGCGGTAGCAACCATTTCCATTTAGACAATTTAGTGCACACTTTCTCCACTAGCCCCTCCCAATTTTTCTTTTGATAATCATTTGACCCCAAAAAAATTCCCAATAATTTAAGTCCCTCTCTGCCCCACTTTAGGTCTCCAGGTAACTTTGGGAGACTCTCGACCTCCCCTTTACCAGCCCAAAAAGCTTCACTTTTTGCCCAGTTCATTTTAGCTGATGAAGCTTTCTCATAAAGATTGAGTACCTCAGATATACAGTTAATATCTTCAGCATTATTTACAAAAACTGTAATATCATCTGCATAGGCAGAGAGATACATTCTTGAGTCTAAAAAAAACCAGGTGCATTAAAACCGTCTTTTGACAGTCTTTCTCGAAGTCTAAAAAGCAGCGGCTCAATTGCTAAACTGTATAGTTGACCAGACATTGGACAGCCTTGCCTAATACCCCTTAAAATAGGAATTGGCCGACTCAATGTGCCCCCTATCTTCACCATACATGATGCCCCATTATATAACAACTGTATCAAATTTAAAAATGTTTCGCCAAAACCAAAAACCTTCAATACATTAAAAAGATATTTGTGATCCACACGATCAAAAGCCTTTTCTTGATCCAATGCAATTAACCCAACATTCAATTTGAAATCATTACAAATAACCACAATGTCTCGCACTAAAAACAAATTATCCATAATGGACCGTTTTGGAATGCAATATGACTGATCCTTGTTTACAATCAAACCCAAAAAATGTTTTAATCTATTTGCCAGACATTTTGAGAATATTTTATATTCTGTTGTAAGAAGGGCAACAGGACGCCAGTTCTTTATAAAGGCTAAATCACCCTTTTTGGGTAACAATGATAAGACCGCATATTGACAGGAAGTTGGTAAAACACCTTCTCTTATTGATTCACATAAAACATCAAAATAATCATGTCCAATGCTGTTCCAAAAACTTTTATAAAAGTCTGCTGGCAGTCCATCTATTCCAGGGGATCGTCCTGAATTAAGTTGTCCCACAGCAGCAGTAACTTCCTCAAAAGTTATACCAGCCTCCAAGACAGTTTTAGAGCCAGAGTCCAGCTGAGGAAGACCCTGAAGAAGCTGTGTCATACAGTCACTATTTTCACAGTTTTCTGCAGCATAAAGGCTTGAATAGAAATCCACAGCATGGGTTCTCATTTCTACAGTCTTTGATGTTATCCTCCCATCAGGGAGTTTAAGACATGGCATTTGTTTATCTTGAGCCGCCTTATATTCCAGATTAAAGAAGAATGAAGTTGGGGCATCCATTTCTGCTAAAGACATGAAACGGGACCTTATCAAGGCTCCTTTAACTTTCTCATTTAAGACTAGACCAAGCTCTCTCTTTTTTGTTTGCAAATCATTGTACAATATCGAATTGTGTGCATCAACCAACTGCAATTCCATTAAATTAATTTGATTTTCAAGTGTTTCAATCACATTCTTTATTCTACTACTACAGTTGGCTGTATACTGCTGACAGAAAAGTTTTATTTGAGTCTTGCCTACATCCCACCACTGTTTCAAGTTTTCAAAAGAACTCTTTTCCTTCTTCCAATCATCCCAAAATAAATCAAAATTTTCACAAAACGCAGCATCCTGCAGCAATTTTACATTAAAATGCCAATAAACAGACTTTGTCCTTGTATTTGACATGTTCATTGTCATAATAATGAAATGATGATCAGAAAAACCCACAGGACAAATGCAACACTCAATTGCTCTATTGTTAATAGATTCTATGTGTCAAAATCTATCTAGTCGGGCAGCACTAACTCGATTATTAAAAACCCTAATCCATGTATACTGTCTATCGTTAGGGTGTTTAATTCTCCACATATCCAAGAGCTGGAAATCTTTAATGAGTTTTGACAAAGCACTTGAGGACTGTATATGAGGTTCCTCAGTATTACGATCTATTGTAAAATTGACAGTGCAATTCCAGTCTCCACCAATAACAACACATCCTTCACTAAAACACTTTCTAAGACTTTCACTAAGTATATTTAAAAAATGTATGCGCTCCTGTCCCACAGTTGGTGCATAAATATTTATAAAGAAAACAAGCATTTCTTGAACTTTAGCTTTAACCACCAACAATCGACCCTTCACTGGTTCCTCTATACTTATAATATCCGCCCTTATTTTTGAAGAAAAAAAGATGCCCACACCTCTACTTAAATTTGTACCATGACTGAGTATTTTATGTCCTTTCCACCACAAATTCCATTCAACTTCATTCATCAAGTTGGGTTAGGGTTGGTAAAATAACCAAGAACCATGAACAAACTAACCTACACAACAAACTATGCACTCTGGAGTCAACAATTAAAGATTACCAAAACCCTTTAGACTATCCAATTACACTCGCTGAGCTAGAACAAAATATACCAAAACTTAAATTCCAAAAGCAAGTGGTATCGACGGTATCCTAAACGAGATGATTAAACACGCAGACCAAAAACTTACACTCGCCATCCTCAAACTGTTTAATATCATCTTTAGTACAGGTATATTTCCCACAATCTGGAACCAAGGTCTCATAACTCCAATCCATAAAAGTGGAGACAAATTCGACCCTAATAATTACCGCGGAATATGTGTAAACAGTAATCTAGGTAAACTCCTCTGTAACATTCTTAACAGCAGACTTCTCCAATATCTAAACAACCAAAACATCCTGAGAAAATGCCAAATTGGTTTCCAACCCAAATACCGCACATCCGATCATATATACACTCTTCGTACCTTAATTGACAAAGAAACGAACCAAAATAAAAGAAAGCTCTACTCATGCTTTGTCGACTTCAAAAAAGCTTTTGACTCAATCTGGCATGAGGGACTTTTTCTTCAGTTGATTCAATGCGGCATCGGAGGAAAAACCTACGACATCATCAAATCAATATACACCAATAACACATTTGCAGTTAAAATTGGCAACAAGCACACAGACTTTCTCTCCCAGAGTCGGGGAGTGAGACAGGGCTGTAGTCTAAGTCCTACACTATTTAACATTTACATGAATGAACTAGCTGGAGCTCTAGAACAGTCACCAGCACCCGGCCCGACCTTACAAGACACCGAAGTGAAATGCCTCCTGTTTGCAGACGATCTGGTGCTGCTGTCACCCACAAAAGAGGGTCTACAGCAACATCTGGACACCCTGCACACTTTCTGCCAAACATGGGCCCTATCGGTTAACCTTAAGAAGACTTGAGTCATGATATTCCAAAAAAAGCCCAGTAGCCAAAATCAACATCACCGTTTCAAACTAAACAACGTGCCCCTAGAACACACCAAGAACTACACATATCTTGGTATAAACATTAGTAACACTGGAAACTTAAACAAGGCTGTGAATGACCTGAGAGACAAGGCACGAAGAGCCTTTTACGCAATCAAAAAGAATATCAAAATTGACATCCCAACCGTAATCTGGCTGAAAATAATACAATCATTTATAGAACCAATCGCGCTGTATGGAAGTGAGGTTTGGGGTCCTTTCGCCAACCAAGAGTTCAGCAGATGGGACAAACACCCAATAGAGATTCTGCAAACAGAAATGTGTAAAAACATTCTACGGGTACAGAGAAAAACTCCAAACAACGCCTGCAGAGCAGAATTAGGACTGTATCCTCTAATCATTAAAATACAAAAAAGAGCTTTAAAATTCTACACACACCTTAAGAACAGCGACACAGACACACTCCATCACAAAGCCTTAAGCCATCAAGAGCTGAGCCCAGAGAGAAACCCCTTCATCCAACTGATCTCACAACTAACTCTACAACCCCAAACATGCCCAAGTCAACCCCAAACCCCCAGCCAGACTAAACCAAATGATGAAAAGACAAAAAGAGAAATATCTCCAACACTGGACAGAAGCAACAGCTCAGCAAAGTAAACTGGAATGCTATCTGTCACTAAAGAGAGAATATAAAGTGTCAGAATACCTCACAAGCGTATCAGACCCTAAACTAAGAAAAGTGTTGAGCATGTACAGACTCAGTGATCACCAGCTCACTGTAGAGACGGGCAGACACAGACACACATGGACACCGAGAGAAGAGCGACTGTGTCCACACTGCACACACAATCAAGTGGAAACAGAGCTGCACTTTCTCCTCTCCTGTCCCAACTACACACACATCAGAGAAACATTCTTCCCCCAGTTTACAAACTTACACAAAGACTTTGACCAGTTTCAACAAAAGGACAAGATCTCATACATACTGGGAGAAAATTCAAGAAGCTCAAACCTGCTGCAAGATATGTCAAGTCCTGCCACGACCAAAGAACAACCAGCACAACACAACACAACACTGACAGGACAACACACACAAACTGACACTGTCACCCTTATTGAGAACTTTAATTAAAACTGTTTTTCTGTTTATATTGAGATGTATATATATATAGATTTTTACTTATAGACTTTTAATTTGATTCTATCTTATTTTTGATCTTAATCTGTATTTCTGCATGTTTATATTTAATCTTGTGCTTTGGCAATGTAAATTTTCTTTTATCATGCCAATAAAGCTCCTTTGAATCTTGAATCTTGAATCAGAGAGAGAGAGACAGAGAGACAGAGAGATAGAGATAGAGAGATAGAGAGAGAGAGAGAGAGAGAGAGAGTGAGAGAGAGACAGAGAGAGAGCGAGAGAGAGACAGAGAGAGACAGAGAGAGAGAGACAGAGAGAGAGAGAGAGAGAGAGTACAGATCAACGCAATGAACCCGACAACACTCCAACACCCACCGAGGACTCACAGAAAACAGATATTGTCCTTCTGATAGACTCAAATGGGAAATTCATAGACGAAAAAAAGCTCTTCCCCAAACAAAGGGTGTCCAAACTCTGGTGCCCCAACACGCACAGTGCCCTCAGACTACTGAACAAGGACAACCTAGGATCACCAAGCCACATTATAATTCACACTGGCACAAACGACCTGAGAGCACAACAAGAAAGAGTGGCCACAGCACTCGAAAGGGTAATCGAAAAAGCTACAACCACCTTCCCAAATGCCAAAATCACCATCTCGACACTGCTACCACGGAAAGACTTCCACCCAGACACAATTCAACAAATAAACGCAAATCTCTCTAGAACTTGTGCACTCAAACCTCAAGTGCACCTGGCACATCATCCCACCTTGGACCTTACATGCCTCTATGACCATGTACACCTGTACAGAGCGTCTGTCCCCATCTTTACAAAGAAATTAAAAGATGTTGCTCTAAACCGCAACACAAACAACCCCCCTAGAAGCAACGGAGCAAGGCAGTCCCTACCCAGACCATGGATGAACCACACCGCACCTTCTAAAAACAGCCAGAGACTGGGCCCCCCTCCTTGCCAAAACAACAGCCAACAGACCAGAGCACCACCCCTGCTGCCTACACCCCCCACCCGGCATATGCAACAGAACTCCAGCAGCCTAAGCTATGCCCAGACAGTGAGCAGAAACTCCACACCGACATCTGCACAAGCTCCAACAGCCGAGCTAAAAGACATCCATCAGATGCTGAACCTAATCTGCTCACACCTACTGTACTAAGACAATATCCGCACTAAACAAATTAATAACTTATGGATAACAAATCATTTACAATATCATGTTGGAATATTCAAGGCCTGAGGTCATCTGCTTTTGGACTGAAAAGCAAAAACATAGACTTCAGCTCTGAAACAAAAAACTCAGACATCCTCATCCTACAGGAGACATGGAGTAGAGGAGACGGACCCACCGGTCGCCCTACAAACTACAGAGAATTCATCATTCCATCCGTCAAACTGCCTGGTGTCACCCAGGGAAGAGACTCAGGCGGAATGCTGATATGGTATAAATCTGAATACGCTAACTCAACAAAAATGATTAAAACTGGCCAGTTTTACACATGGATAGAAATCAACAAGACCATCACTTCAACAGATAAGAATATCTTCCTGTGTGCAACCTACATCCCTCCAGCAGAGTCACCCTATTTCAATGAGGACAGTTTCACGATCCTGGAAGAGGAGATCAACTACTTTCAGTCACAGGGCAATGTTCTGATCTGCGGTGACCTAAATGCCAGGACAGGTGAAGAATCAGACTCGGTTCACTCCAAGGGAGACAAACACATTCCAGGAGGAGATGTCCTTTCCATACCTACACACACACAAAGACTGAACTACGATAAAACAACAAACAAAAATGGATTAAGACTTCTCCATCTTTGTCGCACACTGGGTCTGTACATGGTCAATGGACGACTACGAGGAGATTCATACGGTAGGTACACCTATAGTTCTAAGCTGGGTAACAGTACGGTAGACTATTTCATCACGGATCTGAATCCTAACTCCCTCAGAGCGTTCACAGTCAGCCCACCATCACCATTGTCAGATCACAGTAAAATCACTCTCTACCTCAATAGATCCAAACCTAACACAGAGGCATCAAAACAAACCCACCTCCATACCCTAAAACAAACTTTCAGGTGGAAACAAAATTGCGAAGATACATACAAAAGCTTAACTTGTGAACCAAAAATTCAAATCCTACTGAATAAATTCCTCGATACCCCATTTCCACACAATTATGAAGGTGTAAATTTAGCAGTAGACAGGATTAACCAAATTTTTACAATATCTGCAACGCTATCTGACCTAAAACCCACTAACACAAAACCAAACAAAAAGCCTGTAAATGAGAAATGGTTTGATAAGGAGTGTAAAAACCTTAGAAAAGAAGTAAGAATTCTATCAAATCAGAAACACAGAGATGCTGACAATGTAAACACACGCCAACTCTACCATGAAAAAGTTAAACAATATAAGGAAACACTAAGGAAGAAAAAGAAACAAGATACACAAAACCAGATAAAAGCAATTGAACAATCTCTAGAAACAAATCGCTTCTGGGAACATTGGAACACACTTAACAGACCCCACCATGAAGATCTTCCCATTCAGAACGGAGACGTATGGATAAAGCACTTCTCAAACCTCTTTAGTAAAATAAACAAGAACCATGAACAAACTAACCTACACAACAAACTATGCACTCTGGAGTCAACAATTAAAGATTACCAAAACCCTTTAGACTATCCAATTACACTCGCTGAGCTAGAACAAAATATACCAAAACTTAAATCCCAAAAAGCAAGTGGTATTGACGGTATCCTAAACGAGATGATTAAACACGCAGACCAAAAACTTACACTCGCCATCCTCAAACTGTTTAATATCATCTTTAGTACAGGTATATTTCCCACAATCTGGAACCAAGGTCTCATAACTCCAATCCATAAAAGTGGAGACAAATTCGACCCTAATAATTACCGCGGAATATGTGTAAACAGTAATCTAGGTAAACTCCTCTGTAACATTCTTAACAGCAGACTTCTCCAATATCTAAACAACCAAAACATCCTGAGAAAATGCCAAATTGGTTTCCAACCCAAATACCGCACATCCGATCATATATACACTCTTCGTACCTTAATTGACAAAGAAACAAACCAAAATAAAAGAAAGCTCTACTCATGCTTTGTTGACTTCAAAAAAGCTTTTGACTCAATCTGGCATGAGGGACTTTTTCTTCAGTTGATTCAATGCGGCATCGGAGGAAAAACCTACGACATCATCAAATCAATGTACACCAATAACACATTTGCAGTTAAAATTGGCAACAAGCACACAGACTTTCTCTCCCAGAGTCGTGGAGTGAGACAGGGCTGTAGTCTAAGTCCTACACTATTTAACATTTACATGAATGAATTAGCTGGAGCTCTAGAACAGTCACCAGCACCCGGCCCGACCTTACAAGACACCGAAGTGAAATGTCTCCTGTTTGCAGACGATCTGGTGCTGCTGTCACCCACAAAAGAGGGTCTACAGCAACATCTGGACACCCTGCACACTTTCTGCCAAACATGGGCCCTATCGGTTAACCTTAAGAAGACTCGAGTCATGATATTCCAAAAAAAGCCCAGTAGCCAAAATCAACATCACCGTTTCAAACTAAACAACGTGCCCCTAGAACACACCAAGAACTACACATATCTTGGTATAAACATTAGTAACACCGGAAACTTAAACAAGGCTGTGAACGACCTGAGAGACAAGGCACAAAGAGCCTTTTACGCCATCAAAAAGAATATCAAAATTGACATCCCAACCGTAATCTGGTTGAAAATAATACAATCAATTATAGAACCAATCGCGCTGTATGGAAGTGAGGTTTGGGGTCCTCTCGCCAACCAAGAGTTCACCAGATGGGACAAACACCCAATAGAGATTCTGCAAACAGAAATGTGTAAAAACATTCTACGGGTACAGAGAAAAACTCCAAACAACGCCTGCAGAGCAGAATTAGGACTGTATCCTCTAATCATTAAAATACAAAAAAGAGCTTTAAAATTCTACACACACCTTAAGAACAGCGACACAGACACACTCCATCACAAAGCCTTAAGTCATCAAGAGCTGAGCCCAGAGAGAAACCCCTTCATCCAACTGATCTCACAACTAACTCTACAACCCCAAACATGCCCAAGTCAACCCCAAACCCCAGCCAGACTAAACCAAATGATGAAAAGACAAAAAGAGAAATATCTCCAACACTGGACAGAAGCAACAGCTCAGCAAAGTAAACTGGAATGCTATCTGTCACTAAAGAGAGAATATAAAGTGTCAGAATACCTCACAAGCGTATCAGACCCTAAACTAAGAAAAGTGTTGAGCATGTACAGACTCAGTGATCACCAGCTCACTGTAGAGACGGGCAGACACAGACACACATGGACACCGAGAGAAGAGCGACTGTGTCCACACTGCACACACAATCAAGTGGAAAC
>NC_079550.1:23555604-23560604 GCF_015846415.1 Triplophysa dalaica | reverse complement strand
CTGCCATAGTACGCCACAATGTTCCTGTGCTTACAACTGCGCACCATCACAATCTCCTGCTGGATGACTGAGAAATCATCCTCTATTACACACAAACAGACAGACGGTGTTCAGCAGACATTGTGTGTGTGTGTGTGTGTTGTATAGTGTCAGTGGTGAATGGTCACAGCTCTCACCAGGCTCCAGTTTGATTATTTTAATGGCTGCCAGTTCTCCATTCTGTTTATTACATGCCTGAAAACACACACAAACAGACACACATGCACACACACGCACGCACACACATCGACGGACGCACAAATATGTGCATGCACACACACAAACACACACAAACAAACACATGAACACACAATTAGATGTTGGACTTTAAGCGTGGAAACTTGCTGATGGAGTTGTGTTTGTGTGGGGGGGTTAACCATGACCCATAAAGAAACACAGAAAACACTCCTACACACTCACACAACAATACACACGCGAGTGACTCAGATCACACACACCCATCTTCATCATCTGACACAATGGTTTGTCAGATGATGTCCCATAACACCACATTTCTGCCTTTTTAAATCCAGTGTTGAAAACGTGTGATGCTCAACAGATGAAGGAGCGTTACAGAGATTTGAGTGAAGCAGGAAGAGTGACAGAACAGAGAACAACAGATCATCATCAGATTACAGTTCCTTTCAACTGCTAAACAGACTGAATGTGTGCATCATTTCTCATGGCTTTCACACAAAACCCATTCTGTGACCACTTTTGTTTGGAACACTTTTGTCATTCATATTCAAATGCTATCACACTGCTTTCAGTACTCTTACAGTTTTTGTTCAATTGCTAACATCCCTTTGACTAACATGAACACTCAAAACAATGTACTGTCGCTGCTGTTGGTTTTACTAAACCCATCCTTGTTCACAGCACATAAAGAATGCAAGTAACTGAATGAACGTAATTTAGCTGTTATTTATGAATAAATGAATGAGCATGCTTTGTGTGAGACTACATTTAGGCAGTACATTTGGAAATTTAGATTTTCAGTAAAGAAAAATGATTTTTTGGAGCTTGATGTTCATTAATCATTGAGGTTCAAAAGAGTTTGTTCTATTTTTCAGTTTTAGGGTGGCCATAATTTAGAAGAGTGGTACATGAGGTTTATGCGCGCCCATGATGTCTATTGCATCATTCAATGACCTTTAACTGTGCTAAAATGCAAGTACTGAGACACCTCTCGTCTGATTTACTCGTTGTGTTTTGACTTACATGTAGTAAGTCCATTGAGAAGGATAAATATTGAGTTGAATTAACTTAAAATGACTTGCACTATTGGAATGGTTTGGATTACTCAAAAAACGCATTGAACAACTTAACGCAGCTTTTTTAAATTAATTCAACAAATCAACTTTTTGACAACGTCAAAATTAGCACAAGGTCCATATGTTGTGACCAAACCATTACTGTAACACGATTCACGTTGTTTTCACACAATACTCACAATGTAAACCCGAATAAATTGGCAATACTCAAACATCTGAGTTTTAGAGGTCCTTGGTTTAAGTAAGCAGAACTTTCAAATTTTGTTTACTGTTAAGTTAAAGTTCTTACCAAATCTTAGCAAGTCTGACTTAAATATTTAATTGTTCCTTTTTATGAAATTAGGTATGACAGAACTTAAATAAATAAGTACACTGAAATTTCATATTTTTAAGTTAACCAAACTAAATTATTTTTTCTATTTCTTAGTCTTACTATGCACCTTGATTTACACAATCCAAAATGAGCAAGAAGAGACTGATCTCAGACCTGGCAACACTAACAAGTCTTTAACGTTACTAAAAACATTTTTTTTTTTATTCACTCTCCTAATGCAGTCTGACTCAAAGCATGCTGGGAACTGGAAATCCATCTCCACCAATTGTGTTGAATTAGCATTTTTAAATTAAGTAAATTGAACAAGGAGTAAATTAATGTTTTTAGTTTTAGTCAAAACTTCAATTTAATAAAAAAGAATCATTATACTTCAGTCAAAAGTAAAAAGTGTTTCAGGAACTTAAAATATTTAAGTAAGTAGAACCTTTTTACAAAATTAAGTTTACATGACTTAATCTGTTTTTTGGGTTTACAGTCCAGAAAAGACATCCGATGTGATGTTGATGAGAACTTGTGGCCGAATGCGAGAGAGGGAGGACTAGAACCCTCACTATACTTTTGTTGATTTTATTTGAATTCTTTCTTTTTTCATCATCATTTCAGCCCTGAAACTTTGTTCCTCTTTTTTCACCTTTGTAGTATAACTTTCTATATAACGATGAAGTACTACTCTATAAACAAAGAAAGAAAACTTTATTAAAAAGTGCTGTAGTACGTCAATTAAACTGAGTTGTTCTATTTGAAAGAGTGATTATATAACCATATAATGAGCTTTCCTGTAGCTCAGTGGTAAGCTCATTAACGACGCAAGGTTGTGGGTTCGATCCCAGGGGGTTGCATATACCTATGTAAAAATGTATAGGATAAAGCAATGATAGTCGCTTTGGATAAAAGCGTCTGCCAAATGCCTAAATGTAAATATTGTCGAGTGTTGCGATGAGATTATCTTGTGGCATGTTTTGTTGGTCGAAGTGAGTTTTGGAGGAGAGATGAAGTGCTTGTCATGTTGGTGATGCAGGCCGCGTGAAGACTGTTGAAAATGTGGCTTCAGTATTGAACAATGCTTGTTAGCAGTTGAAAAAAAAAACACAAAACACAAGTACAACTGCACAAATACACAAACACTTCACTTAGTCACAACTTTAAATACACAAAAATGAACATGAGCGAAACTGCATGTGATTCACACGTCTGGTTTTACAGGTTTATTCTGGGGCTGTGAGTGGGTGAGAGAGAGAGAGAGAGAGAGATATGCGTCTTAACTTCAGTTTATGCTCATAATTAAATTGTGTATTTTTATCAAACTGCTAACATTTCCTCTAAACACACACACGCAAGCACATAATCACACACACGGACAGAGAGAGAGAGAGAGAGAGAGAGAGAGAGAGAGAGAGAGAGAGGGAGGGAGGGATAAGAATGCTACTTTCACTTCTTCATTTACTCTGATGAGCACCTGCTTGACACACGATAGGAATGAAGGTTACTTTTAAAATGTACTTCACTACAAATGACTACAGTCACTACAGTCACTACAGTCATTTGTAACGTATTTGGTTAGATGACACAAATTCTGTGACTTAATCTAAATACTTGAGAATACTTTGGAATACTGGTAAGGGGCGTGACACAAAGGGACCACCAAACAGAGGACTTGGTTTTCCTCTGCAATTTATTTTAAACAACATTAGTTTTGCATGCAAAAATATGATCTATAAACAAAATAAAAAATCTTTACACATCATCTTGTTTGAATGCATTGTGTTTCATGGAAACTTGTTTCCATCACTAAAAAAAAAATCTTTTTTAAAAAATGCGAGATTTAAACTCGCAGTTGCAAGTTATGAAATCAGAAATAGTAAGTTTATTTAATGCAATTCTGACTTTATAACAATTCAGAGTTTTTATTTCAATTCGCAAGTCAGTGTTTTTTCTCTTTTCGGACTGACAGGTGCAATTGTGAGTGTGTATCTCTAATGACTAACACAAATTAAACGAGGGACTCGCAAACATGAAAACAATGGATGATCATTCAGGTGACCACAGACATTAAAGATTCAAGGGTCAAACCCAAGATTCAAACTTATTTTGCGTGAAAGAGCTTATTGAGAAAAGTACTAAATTAAAATGAATATGCAATTTCTATGAACCCAGATCTCTCTTATTTTGTTAAAATGACTCCAGTTTTGCATATTCTGCGAGACGCATGAACATGAGCAGAAGTGTAGTTTGGGATGCGTTCTTTCAGAATGACTGAAATGACAGAATCACTGTTTACATTCACTGCCCGTTACAGTTTATTTAAAGTTGTAATGAAATAAATGCCATTGAAATTCCTAGTAATCACTTTGATAATCTAAAATACTTATGTTGTAACTGTAATTTGGTTACCAACATTTAAAAAGAAACTGTAATACAGTTACTCACATTTGTTATCTCCCCAGCCCTGCGGGTGTGATTGGCACATCAGAGTGATTCTGGTTTATTGTGTGCTTTTCAAAGGAGGAGTGGTCAGAGAGATTGTAAAAGAGTGTAAAGGACATTAAAACCTCTGTCTTTACTCACAGGCATCAACCAATCACATCAGAACGAGAAGAAAATAATCCAGAAAGATTCAAACACTGGTTTATCTGAAAAAAAGGAGTGTGCATGGGTGGGTGCGCGCGCATGTGTGAACGTACGTGTGTGTATGTTTGTCCGTGTGTGTACATGCATGCGTGCGTGTGTGTTTGTCTGTGAGTGTGTGCATGTCTATATGTGTGTGTGTGTGTGCGTGCGTGTGTGTGAGCGTGAATGCATGTGTGTGTTTGCGTGCGAGTGCAATAGTGCATGCGTGTATACGCGTGCATGCATGTGTACGTGTGTGTGTGTGCGCGCGCGTGCGTGCGTGCATGCGGGCGTGGGTACGTCTGCATGTGTACGTACGTGTGTGTGTGCGTGTGTGCGTGCGTTTGTGCACATGCGTGTGTGGGTATGTCTGCATGTGTGCTGATCTATAAAGGTTTCTGTAAGTCCCCACAATTCAAAAGCTTATAAATGAAACAAATTGATGTTTATGTGTAAATTCAGAATGCAGGATATGATATTTAGTTTAAATCATGATGATTATAGAAACTATAGAGGGATAAAACCTGCGTATATTTTGGGAACAGATTGTACTTAAAGGTACTAGCTGTGTATAAAAGTCTATCGAATGAGGTCATACGGACAACTTAGTAAACACGTCTGTGCGTGTGCGTGTGTGTGGGGGGGGTCAGAACCGTCTGTTCCACAGGAACAACATCACCCCACCACCTGACCTTTAACAGTGACTGTCTCACACAGATCTCTTCTGAAAGAGATGACCGCAGTTT
>NC_079550.1:23398104-23550604 GCF_015846415.1 Triplophysa dalaica | reverse complement strand
AGATGATAAAACACACATGTGTGAATGTTCATGTGTGTTGTGTGCACATAATGTCCCCACAAAGATGGCAATATCCAAATCTTGTCCTTGTCGGGACATTCATAAATCACACACAATTAACTTTTTTCAAAATCTAAAAGAGCAGAAGGTGATTGTTAACTTTAGGAGGTGGGAATATGATATACAGTGTGTACAGTATAAAACCATTGTGTCTATGGGATGTCCCCAGAAAATATGGAAACCCAACATGTGTGTGTGTGTGCGTGTGTGTTACTGAGGGTGACAGCAGTGTTTGTTTAAGGGTTAATGCAGCAGTCCTGGAACCTGTTTTAGATACACTAATCTGGATTTACCACCACTAGTTGGTCAACACACACACACACACTTGAAGATTAACCTCAGTCTCTCACTCTCTGGTCTGTCTGTGTTTGCGTAGTCGACAAATTTACCGTACAAGTGTCCTATGGTGTGACAAAAGATTTGAAAAAAACTGTTTGTACTATAAGTTAGCACAACAATAATATATTATTTGTTGTTAATACTATTAAATATAATGTAAAACAACAACAAAGATAAATCTCTCTTCATTTGTTTCCTTTATTTTGCTGTCACACTTTAGGACACATTTACACCTTGTCAACTACTCATATGTGTGGGGTGCGTCTTTGACATCTGAGTTATTATTGTTAGCCCATGGTGTGTGTCCACGTAGAGTAATTCTAAAGCTAAATAAATGTGTGTGTGCGTGTGTTTTGAGCAGAAACGGGCTGATAAGAATCTGAACTTTAGAATTGACTAATTAGAGACATTCCTCAGGATTATAATGCCAATTAAGAGTCAGAGAACCATTGTGAGACTGTGTGTGTGTGTGTGTGTGTGTGTACTTTCAGCGTTTTCACGTTCTTCTATACTTAAAAAGACACTCACAGTTATTGTACTTGACCTACACAATCGAATAATTGCTTTCAATCCTTGGCGATAAACTTGTGTAATGACTTCTGAGTATACTTGCCTTGACTTGACTTGAGTTGAGTTTACTCTTTTTATTGAGTAGCCCTGAATATGAACATAGTAGCATACATAAAGTGCAAAACTAATGTATAAATCATAAACTGTAAGTATGATGTGAAGTACACTTACAAAAAACAGTATAAACACTTCTGAACTAGTAGTGTACTGCCATTACTGAACGTACAACAAAACTTTTCAAAAAGTGCTACAAGTATTAAAAAGTCTTTTTTTCTAAAGGGACAGTAAAGAGAAATGTGAGATTTAAATGTTGATTCATAAAACTTATTTAGACCCAAGAACACAAGATTTGTGCCCTAAACACACAAAACTAAATCACACATACTCATGAATAATAATGTAAAGCTTCAAACATATTTTATGTTATCGTCTTTTATGGGATGTTCTGATGATAGTGTGTGCGTGTGTGTGTCTGTGTGGTGGAAGAAGATTAAGACTTCTGTTCCACTTGCATCATTATTGTTGTGTCCTCTCTCATCTCAAAGCCATCTGGACACAAACACACGCGTCCCGCTTATACCCCTGTACCACCAGCACCACCCCGGACCCCCCGTCCACCAGCAGCCCACACACACATGTACCCAAACACAATGTGCACTCATGCATGAAGGCTTACACTGGAACACATGGCTTGAGAGTGTGTGTGTGTGTGTGTGTGTGTGTGTTCGAGACGCGTGCCACAATTTACAGAATAGAACAGTCTGTTTAAATGACACACACACACACACACACACACAATAGTTTTAACAAGAGTATTCAGACTTTTAGCATCATAGCTGAAACTCACATACTCTTAATAAATCATTGTGAAATATAAAAAAGCACCTGTTCACAGCACCATAGACACAGAAATATGTTAGAAAAATGTTTTGCTAACATTAGTATTAAGTGACTATGAAAACATTATTTCCCAATGTTTTGAAAAGTGCCACTAATAAGATCATGTTTTTTGCGTGTATATTAAGTTCAAATCCTTCCCCAACCTTACCGGATCAAACTGCATAAGATGACATCATTCCAAACGTTAACAAAGTTAATTAAGATTAAAAATAATAATACAATTTAAATCAAGCTCAACAACATAAACAAACGTGAGCCCACCTTCACTTCCGGTACACATTCACAAACAATAGAGCGTCTGTAGATAAATATCCACGACAATCTAAAGAAACCGAGAAGAATCGTCACTTGGCTAAATTTGCCTCTCCAACATTTTAAATCCAGAACGTGATGCATGATGGGAGATTCTTGGCCCTGAATACAGTACGGATGCGGTATTCAAGATAGTGCGGGTTTAGTGTGCGTTAAGAGCACTGCACTTTGGCGTTTTTGTTTATTAACGTGATTTATTTTTATTTACAATTTAAATGTTCTTTACTTATTTTATTTGTCTCTTATGTTCGTTCTTTTAATGGCTGTATCAACTCTAAATAATTTGCGTAATATTTGAACAAATATACATTAAACAAATAAAAACTTCGGCGTTTTTAAGACATTGGACACACTTGCGCTCTTACTTCCTGTCGCGTGCACGCGCTCTCAAGTGGCCATGACCTAAAGTGGGGTAGGCCTATTTGGACGCAGGCCCGTTCAACAAAATGTTTATTTAATAAAATTAACATTTAACAAATCATTTATTTAATAAAACTATTATACAATAAAATGAACATATACATTTATATTAACATAAATCAAATATTAAATCGATATATTTTTAGACACTGGCCAAACCGCAGGGGGTCAGGCGCGCGCGCGTCGATGAGAAAACTACACCAAGCGTTGAATTATGTTTTTAACGGCGAGAAGTTCATATCACGTTTGAAGAAAACATTCAAATAACATTTCTCTCTAGCTGTGACCTGTCAGACACTTCTAAATGGACATTTGTTGGACACGCGCGCACACACACACACACACACAGTGGGCCACCTGCTTCTGTCTGCAATCTATCATCAATCTGTGAGTCCAGATGTTTCATTATTTCTTTCAAAGCATCATTTAAAGATCAATATTATTCTGACAGAATAACAGAACTAAACCTCTACACACAAACATTCACGAGACACGCAAGATAAGCCCCGCCCACCGTCTTCCTCAGGTCTCGCTCACCTCATGACCTTCATCCATCTCGTCTCCATTTGTGTGTCAAACGTTTTCTCATCTGCTTCCGTCCATACACATAATGTTCCTGAGTTCCATCACAAACATCAGTTTCTCTGTGTGTCTCTCTGCGGTGTCATCCGCTCACAATCTCACAACAAATGCCTCTTTCCTCCGTTTATCCCGGTAAGATACTTACTTTTCAGATAAAGCATATTATGACAAATCGGCTGAACAGCGTGTGTGTGTGTGAATATTGTGATGGCGTGTCAGAGAGAGCTTTACATCACATGCACTTCACAAACACACATTCTGTCTGTGATCATTCACTGCACAGAAAACATTACACATCCATTTCACAAAGACACAATAAAACACATCTAAACATCAACATTACTCTGATTCTTAAAACTGTCAGTGTGATCTGAAGATGAAGTCCGTCATCATCATATGAACAACATCTATAACACACAAACCAGACAACTGTCCCCAGCACTCATGGAAGTCATAGAAGAGCAGGTTTGAGCTGCATGAAACTTTAACATCAGAGAAACACAAAAGCATCTTGCTTGTTGACAAACAATTCTTTACAGTGTAAAAATGAAATAAAAAAGTTCTTATGAGAACCTTTGAGTATGGCATGGCTGTAAAGACTATACAATAGTACACATACAAGTTCAATGTGTGTGCATGTGTGTGCGCGTGCGTGCGTGTTTGTGGTGTTTTCTAGGCCCTGCAGATTAAATAGTAAGCTTCTTATGTGGTGGACGTGTCCTTAATTTCAGTGTCTGCTGGGTCCTAAAGCCACCGGTTCACTGCGTGTAGGAAAATTCCAGCACAACACAATATAGAGATAGAAAAATACACAAAACAGAAATCACAATGTATTTATTTTTATAAACACACATATACACATATATACACATACACACACATATATTCTATGCATCATGATTAATCGCATCCAGAATAAAAGAGTGTGTTTACGTTATATATGTTGTTGTACTGTGCATTTTAATTTTGTATTTTTAAACACTTACACATAAATGCATATATTTCATAAAAATATAAAATATAACAATTAGTAAACGTGTTTTTAGAATTTCAATTATTAGTAAGTATAAATTAACACATTTAAATATTTCCTAAATAAATAGACAAGTATGTATATGTTCTGTTTTCATAAATACAAAATGAACATGCACAGTACAAAGATATATATTATGTAAACACAAACCTTTATTCTGGATGCGATTAATCGCGTATAATCGTTTGACAGCCCGAATATATATGAATACATATTTTTAATATTTAAATACGCTTTTCAGTCAAATTGTTTATGTTATTTCTGAGTGTTTAAGAGAATGTATAATAAAGAAGGGCTTGTATTTAAATACTTTATATTTAAAATAATGAACACAAGGCTTCATAGAAATGTATAAAGTTTGAATGAAAGATATAAATGCGTAGCAGGTAGCTCTCTCTCTCCCCCTCTCTCTCTCTCTCTCTCTCTCTCTCTCTCATTCTATTTAGATGTGTGTGTGTGTGTGTGTGTGTGTGTGTGTGTGTGTGTGTTTCCTTCAGGCATAAAACTCATTCTGAAACTCACCAGTTAAAGCGCAGACGTCTGAAATCGCTGACATTGGCTGTCATGATGACGATGAGGATGATGATGAAGATTCTTCAGCCGTCGGTGTTTTCTCAGATATTCCTCAGACGCAGCAGGTGAAGATATAAAATCGAGATTTTTCTGAATGGAGGCTGTGATATTGTCTGTCTCTCTTTATATCTGCTCAGATAAACCCCTTATAGAGTTTCTGTGGATTTGAAACTACAAGAAATCCGATTCAATTAACAAGCGCAGAGAATCCGCTTTACACGCGCTTCTCACATCATAATACTGTCATATCACAAACACTTCATTCTTCAATCATGAACTATATTCAGCCTTCATTTCTCAGTATGAACGAGCACGTTTTTTGATCTAAACAATTTAAAGGAAATTAAAAAGGAATAAAAAGAAAAACCTCGGACGGGAGTCAAACATACACGCTTAAAAATGTTAATGGTAAAAAAATATATAATTCATAATATATATCAATCATATGTTTAGTGACTTAAATATAATTTAACTAAAAAAAAAGACGTTGATCAATAAACCACAACAATCTACAAATATGAACTCACATAATAATAAATCACAGAGGGAGGAGAGGGAGAGAGCGAGAGAGAGAGAGAGAGAGAGAGAGTTGATGGTCCATATGATGGATATTTGAAGGATTTGTTCAACACTGGGTCCTTTTGTTACTTTAATCCCGTTTGACCCCCTACTCCACTCCACCCCCCCCCCCCCACCACGTCGCCTCACACTGACTCCAATTATTTCTGTATTTTGCAATTGAATGCAAATAATGAAATGTGTTTTTCTGTCGTGATCCTTTCTAAGAGATTTCGAGCTCAAAACAGATCTCCACATTTCACCATAAAAAACGATCTTCTGTCGATTGGATGAGCACAAGGTTAATATCTGATCACATAATGTTATATATTATGATTAAATGCCTATGTATGTTTTATGAGATATATTATTTGGCTATTATATTCATATATGTATTATTTATATATGTATTTATTAACATATAAAACTCCTGCTGACATTTAAACGTCTTCAGAGTCACAGACAAAATGTTTAAACAACGAAAATAAGATGAGAAAGAAATGAATTTGTCTGAATGTAAAGACACACACACGGTGAAGTGTTAAAATGCTGAACAGGTTGTGTTAATAAAGACTTTATGAATTTATACAGTGCATAGAGACTATGCTAAACTTCCCCATAAGGTTCTGAGAGAGAGAGAGAAGAAAGAGGCATAAGAGAGAGAGAGATTTGGAGGGAGGGTGTGTGTGTGTGTGTTTAATTAGCCTCCTCCTCCTCCTCATCATCACTTTAACTCACTGTACCTCGCGCTCAGACTTCAGACAGGACACACCGGCGCGCACCTGCCGAACGGAAGCGACTGTTTCATGTCAGGAGAGCATCACTGAGACACAAACAGACACACGAGAAACTAACTTCACACTGACCGTCAGATTCAAGCACAGAGAGAGAGAGACAGAGAGAGAGAGAGAGAGAGAGAGAGTTTATAGTCATGATGTCTTATATGAAGCCTCATTACTCTGTGAACGGTTTGACTCTGTCCGGTACCGGGATGGATCTCCTGCACTCTGCTGTCGGTTACCCCAGTGAGTTCATGTTTATCATCGTTTTGATTTCATTGTGTATTTACTTTTTCGTGTATTACTGAACATATAATGTAAAGTGATTAACTTCAGTCAGAGTATATGTGTTTTAAACCTAACATAAGTGTATATGTTTTAACATCAATCTTAAACATTTATTCGCACGAACATATTTTGAATAAGATTACATTTTTTAAGATTTTTAATTAAAATGATTATTACATTTTGATTTGTATAATGATTTGTATAATTATAATTACTATTAAAGTTAGATATTATTGTTATAACGAATAATTTCTGTATTCTTTAGTTTTGAGATTCATTCTCATTCCGATACTGCGATTCAAATATTGCGTTTGTGTCCTACATTACTCAACACACATTAAAATATTTCCATTAAAATGTAAAGATCGAATTTTAAATTGTATTTTTTTAATTAAGGCCTAAAAGAGGTTTTAAATGTGAAAAGAAATAGACCAAGAATCATTGCAAAAAAGCAGTTCTGGTTCATTTGCGCGTTTCTGATCTGATTTCATTTCACTTCATGAACAAAATGTGAAGTTTATCTTCTGAACGGTTTGATTATTTTGCCCTTATATTATACATTTGTTCAGTAGGATAAGTAAACGTTTTTACATGTTATATTCCTTACGCAAAAGCATTTCACCTAAAGAAAATGACTGAATCAAATGTTTCATTTTATAGAATCCATTTCATTCATTTGACCTTGCTTGGACTTAAACGAAATAACGATTATAATTGCGTTACACTCTTAAAAATAAAATGTTTAATTGTTCTTAACACGCAGAACATTTCTGTTTCATAGAAGTAAAAGGCATGTAAAGATTTATTAGGCCTAAATAAATCCTTCTTTCAAAAACATTTGACCTTCAAAAAGCACTTTCATTTTGAAGAAAGAGTGATGTCAAATTCTGTGCGTGTATTATTTTTCAGACACTCCACGCAAACAGCGGCGCGAGAGAACCACGTTCACGCGCGCGCAGCTCGACATCCTCGAGTCGCTGTTCGCCAAGACGCGATACCCGGATATCTTCATGAGAGAAGAGGTCGCGCTCAAGATCAACCTGCCCGAGTCCAGAGTTCAGGTGAATTCATCAGATCACAAGCACGTGATCTATACATCAGTGTTTCATTTACTACACTTCACCATAGTAAACATCATTTAGTGGATCCAATAAACCAACAGTGGATTTACTACAAAACAAGAGGCGAAAACATTATTACTACAGTAAAACCACAGCTAATGTTCCTGTGGAAATTTTCGATCTTAAAGGGACAGCTCACCCAAAAAAAGTCTTTCATCGTTTACTCGCCCTCATGTTGTTCTGCTGAACACACAGGAAGATTAAATTGATAGTATTTATTTTCCCAACTACTGCAGTAAATGGGAGATGAGATTTGTCTGCTTTCTCCCATTCTTCCAAACATCTTCCTCTGGGTTCGGCAGAACAACCTGAGGGCGAGCGAACGCTGACAAGATTTTCCTTTTCGGGTGAACTGTTCCTTTAACTGTGACGTGTTTCGCAGGTGTGGTTTAAAAACCGGCGCGCTAAATGCCGTCAACAACAACAGCAGCAGACGAGCGGCCAAAGCAAACCCAGACCGCCGAAGAAGAAGACGTCATCACCCGCGAGAGAGGCCAGCGTCAGCGAGGCCAGCGTCAGCACCAACGGTCCCTACAGCCCGCCGGCCCCGGTCATCGCGGCCAGCAGCACGAGCGCCACGGTGTCCATCTGGAGCCCGGCGTCCATCTCGCCGCTGTCGGACCCCCTGTGCGTGTCGAGCAACCCCTGCCTCCAGCGCTCGAACGCGTACCCCATGACGTACGCACAGGCCCCGGCCTACAGCCAGGGTTACGCGGCCTCGTCCTCGTACTTCACCGGGCTGGACTGCAGCTCGTACCTGTCACCCATGCACCCGCAGCTGTCCGCCACGGGGGGCGCGCTGAGTCCCATCGGCGCGAGCTCGATGGGCGGGCCGCTCAGTCAGTCTCCGGCGTCGCTGACGTCACAGGGCTACGCCGCCGCGTCTCTGGGCTTCAGCGCCGTCGACTGTTTGGACTACAAAGACCAGACAGCGACGTGGAAACTGAACTTCAACGCGGCCGATTGTCTGGACTACAAGGATCAAAACTCGTGGAAGTTCCAGGTCCTGTAGACCAGAGAGACATTAGTCACGACGAATGTGTAAAAGAAGTTTTGTGTTTTAAAAAAGCTGAATGTTCATGTTCATCTTTTTGTTATTTATGAATAAGCCGGAAGATGATTTGAGCGGGAATGATCGACGATTCTCTCACTGACTGAAACGAAACTTCCGGAAGCGGGCGAACATCAGCGCGAGACTCCAGCGAGCTCAAAGCATGCTGGGATTGCTTCAGCCGCTCACTGCTGTGTTTTAATGAATGTCAATGAAGAAGATTCTTCATTTCTGTTTGATGTGTTACCGTAAATCATTGTGTAGATCTGGCGTTTGTGTTCAATTGATGATAACTTTTTAATGAATTTTTGTAACTTTCGTCTCTGTTGAAACTGTTCCTTGATGATCTCGTGCGTTTCATGCAATTTGACAACACGAAACGTTGTGTGTGTCTGATACTGCCAATCATCTCCAACTCAGGGCTTTTGCTAACAGATGCAGAGATTTTAGACTGCAATGCTGTTCATATTTGTACAAATCATCATGTTTATAAATCAACTCTCTGTCTGACGTGAAATCTCCTCCTGGTTTGTAGCGTTTCCGTTGTGATTGCACATCGATTCTTGTAGTTTCGAGGCGTATGTATCTTCTTCTAAATAAACATTTTCTTTCCATTAATCTTAAACGAATGATATCCCCTTTCACTGTAAACCCAGATGTTACAAATAATCAAGCAGATTAAGTAATGTAAACTTAATATTCTACTTACTTACATGTTTTAAGTTTTTACTTTTGAGTAAAGTAGAATGATTATTTTTTATTAACTTGAAGTTTTGACTAAAACATAAAAAAAATTAATTTGTTCTGTTTACTTAATTTAAACATGTTAATTCAACACAATTGGATTTCCAATTCCCAGCATGCTTTCTGTCAGACTGTGTTTGGAGAGTAAATAAATAATCGGATTATTTTATACGTTTTTATTAAAGTTAAAGACTTGTTAGTGTTTAGTGTTCACTTCTCTTAGATATTAAGAAGAGTTTGACATATTTTTCAGTTTTGTGGTCACCATTGTTCAGAAGTGTGGTGCATGTGCTTACTCTCTGTGAAGCTACATTTGACTTGTGTTATGATACCAGTGAACAGTACCTGTGCTAATGTCAGGTCTGAGATCAGTCTCTTCTTGCTCATTTTGGATTTCATAAGTGGAAGTGCTTGATTTATCCATATTAAGACTAAGAAATATGTCAAATAAAAAAAAACTGAAAGAATTTAGTTTAGTTAACTCATAAACGCAATTTTGGTGTACCTAGTTCTGTCTACCTAATTTCATAAAAAAGGAAAAATTAAATATTTAAGTCGCACTTGCTTAGATTTGGTAAGAACTTTAACTTAACAGTAATCAAAATGTGAGAGTTCTGCTTAAACCAAGAACCTCTAAAACTCAAAATGTTTGAGTATTGCCAACTTTGTAAGATTCCCTCATAAAACAACACAGATTTCCCTCAAAGAGAATAAACAGGATCATTCTGACATGAACAGTTAAAATCACTTTAGGGAAATGATCCAAACACAAAAATCAAGATGAAGATGAATACACATTTTATTTATATTTATTGCAATGTGTTTTGGATTGAGAAAACTGAGAGAAGATGTGTGTGTGTGTGTTCAGTGTATCGGTGACATCTTCACACTTTTATAGTTAATTAGTTTAGTTTTACTAATTAGTTTCTGTAATTTAATAACTTTTCCCTCAAAATAGTAAAGTAAGGAATTACTTACTTACAGTTACAGAGTTACAGTTACTTCTGATGTAATTGAATGTGTAATATAGACAATAGTGGAATTGTAATTAAAATTCAAAGTCTACCTTTAAAATGCATGAATTAATTAATTTAGTTTTATATTATTTATATGAATGAATAAAAAAAGGGTCGTTTCATGTCTATCCTTGAATCACTAAACTAATCAAGATTAATATGAGAGTTAGAAAGTAATTAAATACTTTTTGAAGATTTTAATTTGTTCAGTAATTTAATTACACTATTGAATATGTAATGAGTAACTAGTAATAGATTACTTTTTCAGAGTAATTTACCCAACACTGTCTACAAAGTGTGTGTAATCTGTGGATGGAGCATATGGTGTGTGAGTGGGTGTGTGTGTGCGTTTGTGTTTACTGTCTCTGAGACTCACGATTTAAAATATGATTCATTTCTTTTGCTTTAATCCACACAGACATGCTTCACCCCCCCCCCCCCCCCCACAGAGTTCATACAATTTCCTTTAATCGAGTTCTAATCCCCACAACCACACACGTGCACGCACACACATACACTGTGAGAATGAATAAGAATGAACAAGTAAAACTATAGTTGTGGTGATAGCGACACTATTTACGACATTCATTGTATTACTGAACACAAATCAGTTTTTTCTTTCAATGCTGTTCTGGCGACACACGTGTTCATTGGGTTGTCACGTGAACACAGCACACACACATTAAAGAAGGACATTGAAACGCAGAGACGGACAGGTCTTGTGTTTGATCACATTTTGTTCTGACATTCTCATTCTGAATATTGTGTTTATATGTTTTCAGCACAACACAACACTAAAGCAGGAGAAGTGTTGTGTGTGTGTTGTAAAGCTCACATTCTCATTCTGGTCTCTTTCTCTTCTCTTGTGAGCAGTTCTGATAATCTCTCATTCTCTGTGCCGTATAATCCAGCTCTGACCTCAATCCAGTGATGTAATGAGTCATGTGACACGCTTCTGACTCACTGCTCACAAAACACACTGTGTTTGTCAGTCTGCAGTCATATTAACTTCATACAAACACATCAGACCACTATGAAATTGCCTCCAAGTAAACACGTGTGGGGGGATAACAATGTTTTTGGCTAATAGTTGTATTTTGTTTTATTAATATTTTAAATAAGTTTTTATTTTTTGTTTTTATGTTCATTTAAGTTAGTTTAAGCAATTGTGCTGTGAACTTTCGTCATTTTATAATTGATTTGTATATTTTTAAAATGTTGCTTACTAATGTTAATTTTATTTTATTCTAGATTAATTTTAGTTTTTGCATATTATTATAACTTTAGCGCTTTAAACTTATTTCAGTTTATTTTTGAGGCAACTTTTCAATTTTCCGTTTAGTTTAAGTTCTTCCAATCATTTTGATCTCAATATTCTACTTGATTTCAACACACAGAAAGGTTTTCAACATTGTCGTTTTAATCAACTAAAATCAGCTGCAGAAAGCTCATATCTGAGAGCCACCGGTAGATCTGATTCTGTTGAAATAAGCAGTGACATTTACTACAACACACAGACATGTCATATACTGTACGTGTGTTTTTAAAGTTGTATATGTTGATGTGTGTCACGTAGCACACGGCTGATGTATTTACCTGTTGATTCTGCTGTGATGTTTGAGTTAAATCTGCTCTTACATGAATCTCGACTGTCATTGGTCACTTTAAATGTCAGTCAAATGTGTCCTCCTATATAAACCACAACTACAAAAATAAACTCTGAAGTGTGAGTCTGTCCTGTCTGCTCTGTCCTACTGCTCTCTCTCTCTCCATGCATGTGTGTGTGTGTCTGCATTTGTGTGTGTAAGTGTCTGTGTGTGTTTGTGTGCGTCTGTGTGTGTGGACAGGGTAAACCTTACGGTGTGGGGACAAATGTAAAGTTCGTACGGTATAAAAACCGTTGTGTATATGGAATGTCCCCATTAAACATGGAAACCAAACATTTTTATGCGCGTGCGTGTTTGTTTGTGTCTCTGTTCTAATCTGTGGCCTCTCTGTCAGCACTTTACAGATACAGACGGACGGATTGGACGTAAATCCCTGGGTATGACACAATTAGACACACCTTGAAGAAGGTGATCACACACACACACACAGTATTTCATGAGGTCAAATAAATTAATTCGAGTTACGCTGCTTTGTGTTGAGATCATAGTAATAAACCACATCCACAGAATGTGAAATATAAATAATCAAGGTAATTAATTTGAGATGTAATCATATAAACTCTTCTCTATAGCTCTACACATTCCTTCTCTTCGTCTTCATTTCCATCATCATTCATTTAACATCAAAGATATCACAAAGGAATCTGTATGTTTATTATAAGGTCAGTATTGAATGATATAAAAGGTATTTTATAAGATTCTTTTATTTGATAAATTGGTGGTTTGCTGGTTTATACATCAGGTTTGTCATTAACATCAAGTAACAGACACAAAAGAAAATCTCAATGTTTTAAACTGACATACACACGCTTCAGGAATGTGAATGTAGAATTGTGTGTTTGTTAACCTGACAAACTATTCCCTCTCAGCGATCGCAACCAGATGACGCTCGATTTCTGCTTCTGATAAAGACCTGAAATCAACACAGATACAGACGTGAACATGACTTCATGTGAATATGCAGAGAACTGATCAAGTTCCTTCTGGTTTCAGCACCTGAATTTGGGGTTTTCTTTGGTCACAACTCCCACCTCAAGCTCACTGCATTTGATGTCCATGGCAAAAATGGAAGACAGACACGTGATCGCCATCTGGTGGACGGGAAACACACTGCACTTTACTGACAGAAACTGTTCGTTATGCATTTTTCATTATTAAACACAAAGACTGAAAAAAGATGTGATAAAAAATATATACTTCATAGAATTATGCTAATTTTGCTTGTTAATATTTTAATTATTTTGTTAGAGTAATTTTAATTAAACAGATTATTATATGATTGCAACTCGGTTTTAATAATATAACCAATTTAATTTGGCTAAAATTAAGTTTATAGTTGAGACTACATAAATATTTTTGTGGATATAACTACATTGGCAATTAGGATATTTGGAGATTAATTTTCCAGATGAATTGTCAATTGAAGTGTTTTTCAGGAAAAAGAAAGACTGTGTGATCTCATTTTGTATTGATTAATCTTTGAGATTTTGGTATTATATTTAAGTAATTATTTGTTTTAGTTTTAAGTGGTTTAAGTTGTTACTGTTTTTCAGAAGAGCGGTCTTTATCCCTACAAACGTTGTCTCAACAACCATATTGTATTATTTTAAGTAGCTTTAACTTAAAAATAAACATATTTGTAACATTTTTTGCTTAATTTAAAATCCTTTGTTTATGCAACAAAAAAATATAAATGACAAGAAAAGCTCAAATATATGCGTAAAGTGAATGGAAAAATTTGAGTTGTGCAAACTACAGTTAAAATTAAGTAAACCTAACATACATTTAATATCATCAGCAAAAATACTGTAAGGGATACCCTTAAGCCCTTGCGCATGAAAACATTGATTATTTTTATATAGACTTTTGGGGCATTTATATATTTTATGTTAATAAAAAAAATTTGTTGAATAAAAATTTAAAATTCGTTACCATTCAGGTGATTGGCAGACTCTTTGATGACTTACATTGCATTATCCTATACATTTATACATATGTATGTGCAATCCCCTGGTATCTAACCCACAATCTTGTGTTGTTAACGCAATGCTCTTACCACTGAGCTACAGGAAAAATAGTTGTGGAATAGAAACCTTTATCAGATAAAGGTAACATCTCACTCTTAGTCCTGCTTGACCTTAGTGCTGCTTTCCATACTGTAGACCATAAAATACTATTAGATCGTTTACACAATTATATCTGTATTCAGGGACAGGCACTGCAATGGTTCAGATCTTACTTAACAGACCGATATCAATACGTCCATTTAAATGGGAAATCGCCAAATCTTACGCAAGTAAATTATGGATTACCTCAGGGATCGGTTTTAGGACCCTTGCTTTTCCCTTGGCAACATTATTAGAAAACATGGAATTAGCTTCCACTGTTATGCAGATGATACTCAGCTATATATCTCATCAAGACCAGATGATTCCTTTTAGCTATCCAAACTGGCAGAGTGCATCGAGGACATAAAACATTGGATGACTAGTAATTTCCTCCTTTTAAACTCTAGCAAAACAGAAATATTACTTATAGCACCAAAATCAAGTAAACAGAATATCTCCAATTACAGCCTTCAAATTGAAAGCTGCACTGTTACTCCAACAAATACAGTTAAAGACCTAGGCGTTATATTAGACGGCAACCTGTCATTTAAAAATCACATCTCAAATATCACAAAAACAGCCTTCTTCCACCTTAGAAATATGCCAAATAACGAAATATTTTATGTGTTGCAGACGCAGAAAAGCTTATTCATGCATTTGTGACCTCACGGCTTGACTATTGTAATGCTCTACTTAGTGTTTGTCCTGTATCATCAATAAACAAACTACAGTTAGTTCAGAATGCTGCGGCCAGAGTTCTTACCAGGTCAAGAAAATACGATCACATAACCCCAGTTTTATCATCGCTTCACTGGCTACCCATTAAGTATCGTATTGATTTTAAAATTATTTTAATTACTTACAAAGCCCTGAACCGTTTAGCACCTACTTACTTAACCAAGCTTTTATCACATTACAACCCATCACGCTCGCTGAGATCTCAAAACTTAGGACTTTTGATAACACCTAGAATAACTAAATCCACCAAAGGGGGACGAGCTTTCTCATACGTAGCACCTAAACTCTGGAATAGCCTTCCTGATACTATTCGAGGGTCAGACACACTCTCCCAATTTAAATCTAGATTAAAGACACATCTTTTCAGTCAAGCTTTCACTTAATGCATAGTTAATGAACAGCAGCTACGCTAATTATTCTCTTTATTCTCTTTCCGCCTCTGCCTCGGGATGCCCATCCCGAGGTAGGAAGAAGTTCCACCATGTCCAGACGACCGACAGATGCCCATCCCCAATTTGAGATTACGCCAGCTACAGCTGCAGACTGATTGACCATCCCAGCTCAATCTAAAGCAATTCCACCACCAGCCAAGAGAAATATGACCATCGGACCATCCCAGCTCAGACCACTACATCCCCAACCAAGAGCAAAGACGGACTATTTGTCTCATTAGAGTATCTTGGAGGGGTGAGGTGTCTGAGTCCCAACATCTCGACACAGGTGTCCCTCAGGGCTCAGTGCTTGGTCCGTTGCTATTCTCTGTATACATGACATCCCTTGGCTCTGTCATTAGGAAACATGGCTTTTCCTATCACTGCTATGCGGATGATACACAACTCTACCTGTCTTTTCGCCCAGATGATCCGACTGTTTCTGCACGCATCTCAGCCTGCCTAGCCGACATCTCGCTCTGGATGAACGGCCATCACCTACAGCTGAACCTTTCAAAAACAGAACTGCTTGTAATCCCGGCTGATACAAAGACTCATCACAACCTTTCCATTCAACTGGGCTCATCAACCATCACACCTTCCAGAAAGGCACGAAACCTAGGAGTGATGATCGATGATCAGCTCAACTTCACGGATCAAGTTGCCAGCACCGCCCGGTCCTGTAGATTCATCCTCTACAATATCAGGAAAATTAGACCCTTCCTATCAGAGCATGCTAAACAAGTCCTAGTACAGGCTCTGGTCCTGTCCAGACTGGACTACTGCAATGCGCTACCGGGTGGACTTCCAGCTTGCACAACCAAACCTCTACAGATGATCCAGAATGCTGCAGCAAGAGTTATCTTAAATAACCGAAGAGAGCACACGTCACTCCTCTACTCATTAAGCTACATTGGCTCCCTATAGTCGCTCGCATCAAATTCAAGACTCTGCTCCTGGCCTACAAGACCACCACTGGTTCGGCACCACCTTATCTTCGCTCCCTAATACAGACATATGTACCCGCCAGATCCCTACACTCTGCAAGCGAACGCCGTCTTGTGGTGCCATCTCATAAAAAATCTCTCTCGCGCACCTTCTCCGGATCTGTTCCACCTATGTGGAATGATCTGCCTGCTGCTACAAGATCTGCAGATTCTGTAGCCATCTTTAAGAAACGTCTGAAAACACATCTCTTCCGTCAACATCTGACTGATCTGTTCTAACTCTATTTTCTTCTCTACTCTTTTCTTCTCTACCCATTATAAAAAAAAAAAACTACCTTACCTACCCCACTTGTAAGTCGCTTTGGATAAAAGCGTCTGCTAAATGACTAAATGTAAATGTCATTAATGCTGAAGTTACAATATTTGGTATTAAATGCTAAACTAAAATCACATGTCACCAGTTTGAGTGTTGCTATGACACGTCAGAGGGGATCTGGCCCTCCAGGTTGAGTCTGGTTTCTCCCGAGGTTTTTTTCTCCATTAATCAATCATTGGAGTTTGGGTTCCTCGCCACAGCAGGGCAGTGTTGGCCTGCTCACCGGGAGACTGCATTCATTCATTTATTTATTTAATTAGAAATTCGATATTATTTATTAGAATGATCTTACTCGTTGTATAAACACCATGCACTGTGCTGTGTTTTAACTTTTGTTTTTCCTGTTTGCCCCTGTAAAGCTGCTTTGAAACAATACACATTGTGAAAAGCGCTATATAAATAAACTTGAATTGAATTGAATTGAATTAAGTCCGGTGATCAAGCAATGTTTAGTTTTATAGAGGTCTAAAAATAGTTTTTTACAAGGTGTAGGGAGGAAGAAGGGTTTTGACAGGGTGTCTTCACCAATTAATTTGTATATTTATTGTTTATTTATTGTTATTTTTTTTTATTTTCGGCTTTGGCTGTTTTTTTGATTGTTTTGTTTGGTTTAGTTTAGTTTTGGACATTATTCTTATTCATGCTGGATATAAATGGAACTATGAGGGTTTTTTTAATTCTGATAGGAACGAATAATTGTGATAATTTTAAATTGATATGCATATGTGATATAATCATAATGATAAAAGGATGATCTTATTTGAGCAGTTGAGAAGGGGGATGGATTACACAAGCACATGCTTCTTCCTGCTCCTTTTCGGATATGTATACATCAGTATTATTTTGTTTCGTTATTGATTTATTTATTTGGTAAAAAAAAAAAATGTTTACATGTTCAAAATAAAAAAAAAATCATTTCATTCAATAAGTAGAATTGACTTCATTCTGATAAGTGAGTTTTACTTGAATTATCGCACATTTTATTTACAAAAAATCAGTAACAGTAACAATTTGCACAAATATTCTACATGTACTGTAATTTTTTTCATTGTAAAAGACCTTCACATTGAGTTGAGTCTATAGAAAATGTACAACACAAGTAGTGTTAAAACCCAACACACACACCTCTACGGTCCTGTCGTAGGTGAGCTCAGGCTGTTTTTTGAGTTTTTTCTCCAGGTAACTGTTGCCCTCTGTGTGTTTCACCCCAACACATGTCGCCCGGAAGCCACAGAAATACCCAGCAGGGTCACATTTATAGAGCATCGGCCCCAGCTGAGGATCCATAGCGATGAACATCATACCTGAGAGACAGACGAGACGACACACTCACAACACCTCACAGAGATATACACAATCATGTGTGTGTGTGTGTGGATGATGAACACACTCACAGCAGCCCAGAGGTCTCATCTCTGCGTTCTGTGTGTAAACCTGTGAGATGTCTGCCATGCGTCGACACAACATGTCTGCTGTGATGTCATAACCAAACTTATACTTCCACTCAGCTGCTTCCACACGAGCCCGATGAACCTGAGAGCGACTGTCCGCTGCACACACCAATATAGACACAATCTTACTGATTATTTCTGATGACAAGCAAAAGAGGGAACAAGTGAACGGCATTGGCTAGAAAGTTAAAAGTATGTCTAGCGAGTATTATTTTGGGATACCAGTAGAAGAAGCGTTACTTTGCTAAACTTTAATGTGATCCATTTCACAAATTGTTTATTAAATAAAATTAATTTTGAATAAAATTCCCACAAATTGAATGCATATGATACAATAAAAAATTGTTGGTTCAACTTAAAAAAATTAAAAGTTAACCGCTTGCTTTAAAATTTTGAGTTAATTCAACTTTATTAATTTCTTTTTGAGTTGACTAATATTTTTAAGTTGAATTAACTTAAACTTTGAAGGAAACTATTTTTAGGTTTAAGCAACTATTTTTACAGTGTAATAATGATACAAATTGATTCAAATATAAATAGTTTGATGATTAGCAACTAGCCAGACGGTTAAACAAACGCAGACAGGAAGTTAACTTCAGGCCAGGCGTGTGCGTGTGTCCGATGAAACCGTCTATAGAGCAGTTCTGTACAGTTTGTCATGTAAATGAACGCGTAATGATGCTGTCATGGCACATTTGTTATGTTTGCATATCATTTTCACTTTCTTTTGTTTCTGAATTTTCTGTAACACAGTCAAAAGTGCTCTGGAAATAGTGAACACAACTGATAGTGTGTAGTCTGATAGTGTGTAGTCTCTCTGCTCACTATGTAGTGCTGCTCATGTAAGGAACACTGCTCTCAACATGAGATGAGCTCTGAGCTCATGCTGATGTGTGTGTGAAAATTAATCTGATCCTGAAAATAAGAAAGTGTATAATCACACACACACCGTAATGTCCTGTCATGACACAGCCGATGCGTGGAGTGAGTTTGAACATGTTTGTAACTGTTGATGCATCCAGAAGTGTATCCTGCACACAAAGAAAATGAAAAAGAGATGATGATCACATGACACACACACACGACTCAGCACAATTTAAGAGCATCACAACATCTGCATTGCCTGTTTGGACTGCATCTTCCACATCTGTGTGTGTGTGTGTGTGTGTGTGTGCGTGTTTGTGTGCGTGAGTGATTGAGTGGGTGTGCGTGTGTGTATGCGTGAGTGTTTGTTTGCCTGCGTGATTGTGTGTGCGTGTAAGTGTGTGTGTGCGTGTTTGTGTGCGCGTGAGTGATTGAGTGGGTGTGCGTGTGTGTATGTATGTGTGTGTGCGTGAGTGAGTGATTGAGTGGGTGTGCGTGTGTATGTGCGCGCGTTACCGGCACTTTCTTCTGTGTGACGAGCACAGCGCAGTCTGGTCCTCTGATGCCCACAGACGTCAATCCACTCTGACTGATCGCTTTAAACGCGTATTCTGTCCAATTAAAACACATTAAAACACACACAACACAACGACAGCATTCATTAGTGAATTTGTGCACATTTATCAGACGAAAGGAAAACGATAGTAATTCATCTTAAAGAATAAATAACACATATGATTCAGATCACACCTGTTGTAAGAGGGATAATAAAGCTTCATTTTTATATTGAATGAATATACAGAGATGGTCAATATATACACAGGTGTGTGTGTGAGAGACGCGCGCGTGCTCGCGCAGATTTATGAACTTTTGACTAAACTCACATGAACACACACATGTGTGAACACTGTAAAACAACACAGATGATTTATTCTCAAACGGTCACAATTCGTCTTTCTGTCGACTTTAATGTGAGTGAAAGTCTTTGAATGAGTTTCATTCGTGTATAAATCTCTTACCGACTTGATAGAGTCTTCCCTCAGGAGAAAAGATCGTGATGTGGCGATCAAATCCCGCGTTTGAACCTCGAGACATCTTCACAACAACACAAATACACACTTGAGCGACTCAACAAACTCAGCGTGCACACATTAACAGAGAGATGTCGAGTGAAATGTCGACAGGCCGTCGAGTGAGAGTGAATAAGCGCTTTATACTTTTACTTTCTCTTTCACTCACACTCAACACGTCACTCAAAGAAGACGAGGAGACACATGTGTGTGTGTGTGTGTGTGTGTGTGTTCACACAGCAGCTTTTATTAAACACACAAACAGCATCATTATCATTTACTGTCTGCTCATCTATTGCTTACAGTCAAACGAAATATGAAGAGATTTCACAAAACTGTTATTGCTGAACCCGCGTTGTGTGATCATTGTTTGCTTATAGAAAAGTGCAACACAGAGAGAAGAACACAAGCGTTTCCTGTGCAAACAGTGATTGTTCTGTGCAGATTATTAAGTATTAATAATCAAACCCTGTTATATTCTGAGCATGACGTCAAAGGATTTGTGTTCTGATCTCAGATCAGTCTTAATGTGTTTTAACAGTTCACAGCCGAGCAGAGCACAATGTGTTTACAGTAACAGTCCAGAGCACAATAACACATGTAGTTATATACACGAGTACACTTATTATAACACTCACTGATGTGTTTCCTCACAATACAACCAATATTCAAATGAATGAAGCTATGAACGTTTAAACTGCGTGACGTCAGTAATGGGCGTGGCACGTGAGATACGTCCCGCGGACTGATTATCTCCCTGCGTTTCAATTCTCATACTTATACTTGCACTAATAGTAGGTAGTGTTATGTGTAGGGAATAGTATGTACTTTTGAGTGCATGGCAAAAGAGACTCCACACACTGGGACACACGAACAGGAAGCGGAAGTCGCCGTTGTTGCCTAGACAACATTGTGGCCAATAACTGTCACACACATCAAAATACAGCTCTCGTTCCATTAAAGTATTTATTAACTCATTATTATCGTGTGTAATGTTTCCTTTATACTTACATTTGTTCATTTAGAGATGCATCTAATTTATAGGGCTGTCAAACGGTTTTTGTTTACATAGTATATGTCTGTGTACTGTGCATATTCATTTTGTATTTATAAACACACAAACATTAACATACATGTATATATTTATGTATTTATTTACATTTACCAATAATTGAAATTAAAAATAAACGTTTATAAAAATGTATTGTACATATTTTTTGAATATATGAATGTATATGTATGTGTTTATTAATTCAAAATACTACACAGACATATAATATGTAAGCACAAACTTTTGTTCAGAAAGCGATTCATTGGATTGTAACGGGGAATGTGTGGCTGCGTCAGAAATGGCATACTGAGACAGTACGTACTGAATTTGAATAAGTATCTTCCTTTGGCCTTCAAAACAGTACGTTCTATATAGTATGAATGGGAGTAATATGAATATTGTATACGGACATACTGTGTGTGACCCGTATGCATTTATGCTCTTTGACATGACGTATTTACAACATCCTACACGTGAGTGTTGATAAAAACAACATTTAGTCACGAGAAATTAATTTATTGCCACTTACATTAAAATCGGACGTCCCCCTTAAAGTTTTCCACTATATTTATTTGATTTACTTTTGAAATATTGACAGAAGTAGTAGACCATTCGGGTATTTCTCGCCTACTGTTTTGTGCATACTGAGGTTTCGGACATACTATTTGTGATCATACTCATTTTCACCTACTATATAGTATAGAAGTAGGCCATTTCGGACGCAGCCTTTGTGTGTGTGTGAAACTGAAGAATGTGTTTCTAGTTTGAACAGTTTTTGTTATTTTAGTCAGTCATATTTTTAATTGGCGGTTTCTCTGACATTTTTTTTCGTAACTACTGTTTTTCTTCTTTGTGTTTTATTGATATTGATATTGATATTAGCTGTTGTCTTCTCTGTGACTTCTGATGTACGGTGGCCTTGGGTGGTTGTAAGGCACCTTAAACAAAATCTATTATTGTTGTTGTTTTTTCTGGACATGTGCACCAGTAATGTATTTTTATAAAAGCGACATAAATATCTTCATTCGACTAAGGACTACACTTAAAAAAGTAGTTTCTTGCTTAGTATTTTTGTCTTGCTTTCCAATACAAATGTCAAAAAGAATCAAGATGCATTTCCTTGATGTGCAAAATGACCTTTAATGTTTTTAGTCAAAACATTTTCTTTTTCTTCACAAATTCCCTAAATTTGACAAAAAACTGACTTGTTTTCTTAGGTAATCTTGGTCACCTAAGAAAAAAAAAGAAATTTCACAGAATTTGTGCTTAAAACGAGCAAAAAAAAAATCTGCCAATGGGGTAAGAAAAATAATATGGAATTTAGAGACTAAGAAAAATGTAAACCTTAATTTAACATTCCTTTTTTTACCCCATTGGCAGATTTTTTGCTTCTTTTTAGTCATTTTGCTCATCAAGAAACTGCATCTTGATTCAATTTGTTTGAGACATTTGTAATGGGAAACAAGACAAAAATACTAAATAAGATAAGTCCTGTATTAAACCGTGTCTGTAAAACAGAGACTTAATATCCTAATTTTACTGTTCGTGAATCCGCCTCTAAATGTTTTGACAGTAATAGCGTCTTACATCTAAGACAAAAAGAATGGTATTTGACAAACGTTAAGTTGACGTGATGATCATGACCGTGTGTGTGTCTGTGTGGATGAGTTTGCTATGCACACAGATGCAAGTATACACGTGTGTGTGTGCATTTAACCCCTGTGAAGTTGACGAAGCTCTGCTGCCACCTTTCTCAATTCAGCTTCAATCTCCAGCAGCTCCTGATCAAACACACACGTGAAGAAAACACATCCGTCATGACACGCATTAAATCTTTAACTGCGGTGTTATTCTGTAGGAATCATCTCAACCGACCTCATCCTCATCTTCATCCGTCTGTCTGTCTCTCTCTCGCTCGAACTGTCGCGTGGCTTCATCGCTGGCATTTTCCATCTCTCTCTTCTGTTGTGTCTGATTCGTGGCCTGACTCATCTTCTTCAGCAGCTCCTGCAGTTCCTCCTTCTTCTGATGTTTCTCCTGCTCTCTGTTCCTGCTCTGTGTGTCGTTCTCCTCCTTCTCCTCCAGCAGCTTCAGCTCCTCCTTCACCTTCTGTACCTCCGTCATCAGCTCCTCCGTCTCCATCTTTTCTTCTCCTTCATCCTGCGTTCTGTCGCTCGTCTCCAGCAGCTCCTCCAGATCTCTCTCGTTCTGCTCCTTCTTTATCACGCGCTCATCTTCCTCTCCGTCAGTGTCCTTCTGTTCAAACCCGTCGTCTACGTCACGGCCATAATCTCTCTCTCTCTCGCTTTCTGGATCATAATGAACACGTGTGTTAGACCTGACCTGAACACACATCAGTGTGTGTGCGCTCACCTGTGTGTGTGTGTGTGTGTGTGTTACTGACCGTGTTCTGCTAGTTCCTGTAATTCTCTCAGAAGACCCTCGTGTCTCTCTTTAGCGTTCAGAACATCATCTGAGGACACATGACATCATCAGGACATTTTCAATCGTGAACACAATCCTGAATCAGTCTGAGGAATGGTTAGAGTTAGAATGACCTCAGGATGACCTCACCTGTCTCCTGTACATCACACCCTGTGTGCGCTCTGCTCGTCTGAGTAGTGACATCATGAGGACCACATTCACCTGCAGCCTGCTATACACACACACACAAACACGTGCACGCACGCACACACGCATTCACACACACACACACACACACACACACGTAGACAGTTAGTTGACCGAGCTTGGAAAGCATCAGTACTATTATCAGTGTTGGGAGTAACGCGTTACAAAAGTAACGAGATTACAGTAGTACATTAGTGTAACAAATCTCAATAAAATGGAAGGAAGGAGGCAAAAACAAACATTTAAACATTTAATAAAGTAATATAACAGCCGGCGGCCCCTCACGGACGACCGCCGGCGAACAAAACATAATATAAATACAAACATAACATAAGTTCTGGCCCGGTCCTCTCTCCTCGACGGTCCGGTCGCTCGTTCCTTTTATGCTCCCATCTCCTACGTGATTCGAGCCCGGTGTGCGCACAGCTGGCGCTAATTCACAATTACTCACCGGACTCGAACCACGGTCTCGCCCCGCTTCTCTACTACATACCCCCATCACCCCTCACAGGCCGGGGGGTACCCCCGCGACTGTGCAAGCTCCCTCCCCCTCCTTCGGGGGGGGTGGGGTGGGGGGTATGCAGCGACGAGACGAGACAACGGAGACGGGAGCCCTCGGAGCGACCGGAGAGAGGGAGGGGAGAGAGGAAAAAAAAATCTGGTTCCCCGACATGCTGCCGCTCGTTCCTCAACCAGCCGGAGTACTCTCCTTCGCGGTGCCTTGCGGTGGCCCTGGGGCTTCGGTGGACGGCTCGACCGTCCGCCCCCTGGCGGCCGGCGGTGGCTCCTCCTTTATCCGGGAGTCGGGGCGGGTTCCCCGTCCCCTGTTCCTCCCCCTTGGGCGGACGGACGCAGGCTCCGGCCTCTGGCAGGCGGTGGCTCACCCGGCACTTCCGCCCCCTGCTCCTCCCCCTCTGGGGACGGACACAGGCTCCGGCCTCTGGCGGACGGCGGCAACCCCCCCGCTCCCACTTGGACGAAAGCCACCCCACCTCGACCCAGGGGCGCGGCAGCAAAGGTCGCCGTTCCACCGAAGTTTTGACGGTGGCCGCACTGTGCACTTCCGTTTCCCCAGAGCCACCGCTTCGGGCAGCCACTGGCGGACGCCTTTCGTCCGCGCTGCCCGAACTCTCCGGCACCGCGAGGCCACTCGGCGGCGAGGACTCTCCGACAGCATGTCTCTCCTTCCTCCCGGGTTTCGGCACCAATGTAACAAATCTCAATAAAATGGAAGGAAGGAGGCGGGAACCGGCAAACATTTAAACATTTAATAAAGTAATATAACAGCCGGCGGCCCCTCACGGACGACCGCCGGCGAACAAAACATAATATAAATACAAACATAACATAAGTTCGGGCCCGGTCCTCTCTCCTCGACGGTCCGGTCGCTCGTTCCTTTTATGCTCCCATCTCCTACGTGATTCGAGCCCGGTGTGCGCACAGCTGGCGCTAATTCACAATTACTCACCGGACTCGAACCACGGTCTCGCCCCGCTTCTCTACTACAATTAGTTTTTGCTGTAAAATGATTCCCGTCACAATCTCAGTAACGTGCATTAAAACATCGTATTTCCCCCCTGAATTTCTTTAAATAATTTACTAACACATTCCATCCCCAGAAAAAACTAATCTGTGATTAAAATATTATGATTGTAATATTATTTCCTGTGACTGAAATCCGATGGTTGTATTTAATGCAACAGATTCTATAAGAATGCAGCGAAAACGAAAGTAAATCAAGAGGTTCATCAGGCTACAGGTGTTATTCTAGTGGGCTCCACCTCCAACATTATTCAACAGATGATCGTTTGTTTGTCTACTTTTGCGATTCTGACAGCGATTGTAAGTTAAATTCTGGCATCTGAGGCTCCGACATTGGGCGCTCGACAGCATGCTGATGCACATTTTGTTTGCCTTGATACGGAATGACCGCCTAAGTGTTGTCCTAATACTTAGTAATTGTTTAATTATTAAGATGTTTTATTATTGTGGTAGTCAAGGGACTTCTCCTGATACAGACATTGACACTCGAATCCTAAAGTTTAGTTTTAGCCATTGTAGACAGACATTAGGGGTGCGCGGATCGATCCTGAAATACCGATACTTACGGTGCTTAGGTTGTATCGAAAACGATCGATCCTAACATGAAAACATCGATACTAATGTGTTTTTACTACAGATTTTATTTATTTACTAATGTAGCTACTAATTTAATAATAAAGAAGAACTATTTATTTCCCATACACCTATACGCTATCACGTGACTCAGCAGCTGCAGCCATCGTGTGGAGATTTTTCACCTCTGTGAATAAAACACGGCGAACTGCGATGTATGACAGTGGGCCTATGGGGATAAAATCCAAAGATTAAAAGTACTTTATTATTTAAACACTTTATTTATTTTGTTTCTCAAACAATTGTGGAACTTTGTTTAGAAATTCACTTAAAAAAGTGAAATGAAAGGGAAACATGTTAATTTGTTATATTATTGTGCCTAAACATAACACTGAACAAAAACGGAAAAGCAGTTTTAAAAGCTTTGTTCTTCAGTAATTTTTTTGTGCACTTTGTTTTTTTTAAAGCTAGACAAGTAATTCTGGGATAGGGAGAAACTGTTTTGTTTTATATCGGTTTTCTGTTCTGTTAATCCGTTATTGTTACTATTTTACAGTAATAATTTGGTGTAAAGTTCATGCTTGCAAATTCTTTTACAGGAATAAATTACTAAATAAATATATTTATTTGGTTTATACGATGCCGTGTGTTTTAACATCTACATGATTAATTAGCCTATAGGCACATTAAGAGCACAAATCACAAAATATTTTAGTGGTCATTGAAAATGTATTCAGATTTAGCAAATTAATGATGCATTCCTCTGATAAATTATGACATTTCATCCACAGGAAAGTAAATGCTTCTAAAAGTATTGGTTTTGGTATCGATATCGGCGATACTGGTACTGCATTTACTTGGTATCGGATCGATACAAAATCGCCCACCGCTAACAGACATGCGGTTCTGGCCTACTAGTGATGGGTCGTTCGTGAACGATTCGAATCTTAAATGTGACTCGGGAAGAACGAGTCGTCATGGAACGTGATTCGTTCAGTCGCGCATGCGCATTGCGCAACATGCTCCGGACGTTTAACAAATGCAATCAGAGCCGGAAAGAGAATTGATTAGTTCACCTCTTGAGTCTTCGGGTTCGAGTCGTTCGGTCTTTTGTAATGTGACATGACAGCTTTGGACACATAAATTAGCTAATTTACAACCTTCATAAGAAACGGGTGCATAGCCTAGCCCTAGTGTTTGTTAATTGATAGACAAAGACAGTGAAATGATAAATTAATCAAGATAAGAGGTGAGGTGAGCTAATCATAGACGAAATACCAAAGTAAACAAGTAATTAATCTTTTCTGTTTATTATAGCATTATAGTTTTGTATTGGTTTTAATGAGATCAACCTTTTTTCTACGAGAAATCGCTTTGCCGCCCTCTGCGAGACGAAATCCAACGCTGTGGTCATCGGAGACTCAATCGTCCGGAACGTACGCGCCTCCTTCAATGAAGGTAAGGTGCGCACTCACTGTTTTCCTGGCGCCCGTGTTCTCGATGTGTCTGCGCAGGTAACTGCGATTCTGAAGGAGGATGCAAGAGTAGGAGCCGTAGTTCTGCACGCGGGGGTGAATGATGTGAGAATGCGGCAGTCGGAGATCCTGAAGAGGGACTTCAGGAGTCTGGTCGATACTGTTCGCAACGCATCGCCCACGGCGAGGATCATCGTATCAGGGCCGCTTCCAACTTACCGACGAGGGAACGAAAAGTTCAGTAGACTATTTACGCTTAATAATTGGTTAATGTCATGGTGTATTGAACAGAAGCTGCTCTTTGTAAATAATTTTGATCTGTTCTGGGAGCGACCAAGGCTTTTCCGCCCCGACGGGCTGCACCCCAGCAGCATTGGAGCGGAAATTCTGTCTGACAACATCTCAAAGACGTTACGCACCATTTGACTAGTAAGTACAAATTTTAACTACAGTCTGTGTTCTTCTCACCCAACTGTTAAGAATGTTACTGCTTTCAAATGCATAGAGACTGTGTCTGTCCCCCGAATAATACAACCAAATAATAATTTATTTAAAAGTCAGAGAAAAAATCTTATCATGATTAAACCAAAAGACAATATATTTAATGAGCAAAACCAACGCCTAAAGTTTGGGCTACTTAATATTAGATCACTAAATTCAAAGGCAGTTATTGTAAATGAAATGATCACAGACAACAGTTTTGATATACTTTGCCTCACTGAAACCTGGCTTAAGCCAAATGATTATTTTGGTCTAAATGAGTCTACTCCTCCAAGCTACGGTTATATTCATGAGCCACGTCCGGTTGGTCGAGGTGGTGGTGTCGCAACAATATTTAGAGACTTTCTTACCGTTACTCTGAGAACAATGCATACATTTAAATCATTTGAAATGCTTGCGTTGAACATAACAGTTCCAAACAAAAGTAAAAAATCATTGGTCTCTCTTACATTGGTTACTGTGTATAGACCCCCTGGGCCTTACACTAATTTTCTGATAGAGTTCGCAGACTTCTTATCGGATCTATTGGTTAACGTCGATAAAGTACTGATTGTTGGAGATTTTAATATCCACGTAGACAGTGCTAACGATCCATTAGCTGTGGCGTTTAAAGAACTACTAGACTCTTGTGGTGTAACACAATACATCAATAGACCTACTCATCGCCTTAATCATACCCTAGACTTGATTATATCTCACGGAGCCGATCTAACCAATATCGATATTATACCTCAAAGCGACGATGTTTCCGATCACCATCTTATAATATGTACACTGCGCACTGCAGAAATCAGTTGTATATCTCGTTATCGACAAGGTAGAACAATCACCTCAACTACTAAAGATAGTTTCGTAAAGAACTTGCCAGATCTGACTTCTCTAATTACCTTTCCAACGAATATAAAATTGCTCGATGACATGACCAGCAACATGGGCACTATTTTCTCTAATACATTAGAAGCGGTCGCACCTATGAAGTCAAAAAGGATAAATGAAAAGAACATAGCACCATGGTATGATAACACCACTCGCGCCCTAAAAAGAGAAACGCGTAAACTGGAGCGAAAATGGAAACAAACCCAATTAGAGGTCTTTAAAATTGCATGGAAAGAGAGTGCAAGCTGTTACAAAAAGGCACTAAAAGCAGCAAAAGCCGAGCACTTCCGTAACCTCATAGAAAATAACAAAAACAATCCAAGGTTTTTATTTAGTACAATTGCTAAATTAACAAACAAACAGACTCCACCTGACCTGGGTATTCCGCCGCACCTTGGTAGCAATGAATTCATGAAATTTTTTACAGAGAAAATCGAAATAATACGAGACAACATAGCTAAAACCAAACCTCCAAGTTTGTCGGAAGAATTAGTTTCAACCGTCAGACAAAAAGAAAAGCTAGAGTGTTTTTCTCCTATAAATCAGGAAGATTTAATTAAAATTATTGCAACATCCAAACCGACGACATGCTTATTAGACCCCATTCCGACTACTTTATTAAAAGAGTTACTACCTGCTGTAATTGAGCCCATTTGTAACATAATCAACTCGTCTATTAATCTAGGACATGTCCCAGGACCCTTTAAACTGGCTGTAATTAAGCCTCTTATCAAAAAACCAAATTTAGACCCAAATGAACTTGGAAGCTATAGACCGATTTCAAATCTCCCGTACTTGTCTAAAATACTAGAAAAAGTAGTGTCAACTCAACTGTGTACCTTCCTACAAAATAATGACATGCACGAAAAGTTTCAGTCTGGCTTTAGACCGCATCACAGCACTGAAACTGCGCTCGTTAGAATTACAAATGACCTTCTTATTGCTTCAGATAAAGGAAACATCTCACTCTTAGTCCTGCTTGACCTTAGTGCTGCTTTCGATACTGTAGACCATAAAATACTACTAGATCGTTTACACCATTATATCGGTATTCAGGGACAGGCACTGCAATGGTTCAGATCTTACTTAACAGACCGATATCAATACGTCCATTTAAATGGGAAATCGTCAAATCTTACGCAAGTCAATTATGGATTACCACAGGGATCGGTTTTAGGACCCTTGCTTTTCTCCATATACATGCTGCCCCTCGGCAACATTATTAGAAAACATGGAATTAGCTTCCACTGTTATGCAGATGATACTCAGCTATATATCTCATCAAGACCAGATGATTCCTTTAAGCTATCCAAACTGGCAGAGTGCATCGAGGACATAAAACATTGGATGACTAGTAATTTCCTCCTTTTAAACTCTAGCAAAACAGAAATATTACTTATAGCACCAAAATTAAGTAAACCGAATATCTCCGATTACAGCCTGCAAATTGAAAGCTGCACTGTTACTCCAACAAATACAGTTAAAGACCTAGGCGTTATATTAGACGGCAACCTGTCATTTAAAAATCACATCTCAAATATCACAAAAACAGCCTTCTTCCACCTTAGAAATGTTGCCAAATTACGAAATAGTTTATGTGTTGCAGACGCAGAAAAGCTTATTCATGCATTTGTGACCTCACGGCTTGACTATTGTAATGCTCTACTTAGTGGTTGTCCTGTATCATCGATAAACAAACTACAGTTAGTTCAGAATGCAGCTGCCAGAGTTCTTACTAGGTCAAGAAAATACGATCACATAACCCCAGTTTTATCATCGCTTCACTGGCTACCCATTAAGTATCGCATTGATTTTAAAATTATTTTAATTACTTACAAAGCCCTGAACGGTTTAGCACCTACTTACTTAACCGAGCTTTTATCACGTTACAACCCATCACGCTCGCTGAGATCTCAAAACTTAGGACTTTTGACAATACCTAGAATAACAAAATCCACCAAAGGTGGACGAGCTTTCTCATACGTAGCACCTAAACTCTGGAATAGCCTTCCTGATACTATTCGAGGGTCAGACACACTCTCCCAATTTAAATCTAGATTAAAGACACATCTTTTCAGCCAAGCTTTCACTTAATGCATAGTTAATGAACAGCAGCTACGCTAATTATTCTCTTTATTCTCTTTCCGCCTCTGCCTCGGGATGCCCATCCCGAGGTAGGAAGAAGTTCCACCATGTCCAGACGACCGACAGATGCCCATCCCGAGGTAGGAAGAAGTTCCACCATGTCCAGACGACCGACAGATGCCCATCCCCAATTTGAGATTACACCAGATACAGCTGCAGACTGACTGACCATCCCAGCTCCATCTAAGGCAATTCCACCAGCTGCCAAGAGAAATATGACCATCGGACCATCCCAGCTCAGACCACTACATCCCCAACCAAGAGCAAAGACGGACTATTTGTCTTATTAATGCTGAAGTTACAATATTTGGTATTAAATGCTAAACTAAAATCACATGTCACCAGTCTGAGTGCAGCTATGACACGTCAGAGGGGATCTGGCCCTCCCGGTTGAGCCTGGTTTCTCCCGAGGTTTTTTTCTCCATTAATCAATCATTGGAGTTTGGGTTCCTCGCCACAGCAGGGCAGTGTTGGCCTGCTCACCGGGAGACTGCATTCATTCATTTATTTATTTAGAAATTAGATGTTATTTATTAGAATGAACTTACTCGTTGTATAAATACCATGCACTGTGCTGTGTTTTAACTTTTCTGTTTTTCTTGTTTGCCCCTGTAAAGCTGCTTTGAAACAATACACATTGTGAAAAGCGCTATATAAATAAACTTGAATTGAATTGAATTGAACCTTTGCATAAGTAGTAGATTTGTTAGGAAAGTGACATGTAACATTTTAATTATACTTTGCTAAACTGAACGAAAGGAACGATATGACTCGAATAAAGATTCGTTCATTTTGCTGAACGAGACTCAAAGGTCCGAGTCAATAAAATGATCCGAACTTCCCATCACTATAGCCTACAGGTATTTGCCGATTGGTTGATGCGGTATTTGTCCCGCCCCTCCTGCGCTGTGATTGGATGGCCGAGCAAAAAGGGACATTGAAGAGCACAACCATTATGCATTAACACAGCGCCCTCCACTGGATCTAAAATCGGCAGCAAGAAAATATTTTTGAGCATTTTAGAATGCATATACACTGCTGAAAAGCGATAGAAACCATCACACAAATTCTGCTGGATTTAATGGTTACGAAGGGAATCGTATTGGTTATGATGGAAACAAAAGACCATTAAATCACAATCAATTAATGTCCAAAACACACGACAAAAAGGTATTTAATGAAATACAATGTGGTGTTTGTTTTTAGAAGGGAAGTCATACTTTCGTGGTTATTTTGAGTAAAGTAACTCAAAAGTATCGCAATTCAAAGATAGTAATATTGTAAAGTAATTAATTACTTTTAAATGACAGTAACTAAGTCATGATTCTTTTATTACATTTTGGATGTAACTTGCCCAACACTGACTATAATAAACAGTGAGAGAGAATGACAATAAAACGTCTCTGACCTTCACATCCACCAGAGGGAGACATCTCACTAAAGAGAAGAACACACACACATCTTCATAAGATCTCGTGTCATTTACATCACAAACTTTCATCAAATCCTCTCACTGATTCTTTAGATAAATATGCATTTTTTCAGCGGAATGGTTTGGAGAGAAGCATCACTTCCGCGAGATTCGGTGATTCTGCTGATGTCTGATGAAATCATCTCATGTGTTTGTGTTCCTGAATGATGCATTTAAACATGAAGTGTTCTCTCAGTTTGGCACAGAAGACTCGAGCGCGCGCTTCTTCCCCTGCGCGAGATTAACGCGTTAAACACACTCTTGACTTCACATCTCTCGAGAATAATAATAGAAATATTTCAGCTCACATCTATCCCGAATAAAAAACGACAGGCCTGATTCTTCTTCTGTTGAGTCTGTTACGCAACACAAACCTCAAACATCTACACAACTCTGAATGAATCTGTACACGAAACAAACTCGTGTTCACTCATATCTGCTTTAAATTCATATATGTCACACATATGTGCGTATCTATGAAGTATAGACTCACCTTCGGCGAGTAATACACACACCACCGTGCAGAAGACGAGTACGCGCATCATACACACATACAGACACGCACGCGCGTAGGAGAAGAGGTGTTAAAGACGATGATGATGATAGATATGATGATGAAGATTTGATCACGTGTGTCACAGGAGACTCAACCTGAAGGACATGATAAATCCTGCGCGTTCCCGAGCACTGCTAAATCCAGCGCCTGTCTGGGCGCGCACGGCGCTGTTGTTGAGATGTGGGCGTGCGCGCGCGCGCGCGCTTAAACCTACGCGACAGCGACCGATGCGACAAATATGGACACACACCAGTTACAACGAAGCGGTTTTATAGTATAAACTCGAATCAGCAGGTTCACATTTCTTTCATCCTCAAACTCAACTGAATGATTTCGATCGGTGATGCATGACTAAAACTAACGCGAACTTTACGACACAATTTAATATTTAAAAATAAAAATTTGGGTAAATTGGTCATTTTTGTTTTATTTTGTGAACTACTAACAACATTTCTCCCACATTTCAAATGAAATATTGCTTCACTTTGCAGAAAATAAAAACAGGAGGAAAATGTAAAATGACAGAAAAGATGCTGTTTGATTTGTGTGTCTTCAAATACCGCAAAGCAAAGAAGTTCAGATTCACTTTTTTGGCCTTTTATATAATATAGAAAGGAGAGTGAGACAGGAAATTATGGGACGAGAGAGAGGGAATCGGAAGGCGGGAAACGACCACGAGCCGAACTCGGGTCACCGGAAGTGCTGCAGCACAACCTGGCGCCGACTGGACTCTCTTTTAATAATAATATGAATGCATTTTATTTATAATGCGCTTAAATTTAAGCAATACAGCAGTCATATTTCTATGTGTATTTAATAAAATATCTAAATGTTTTTTTTTCTGGACATAATCACAGTTTTCAGCTGTCTTTCACACTGCTGTTGGATGACTTTATATCACTCCTGAGGTTTGAGTTAGTTAAAATTCAACAGACAATGGACTGAAATGAACACAACACATCTAGAAATGACGATTTGTAATGAAAATGTGGAATGTCTGTTTCTTCTTGCATTGTTTTCTATGGGTTTGTTACACTGTGTCAACAATATATTATATATGTAAATGATGATTAACAGATGTCATGTTATGCATCAATGTCATAAAAAATAAACTGCAAAAAATGTAATGTAACAATTCCTGGTGTCAAAATAAAAACATTTATGAGCAAACCGCTTTCCCTACGCCAAAAATGGTGACTGCCCTGCTATTATAACACCTTATTCAATGGTCTGTTTGAATCCTCGATTCTGATTGGATGGTGGGTGTGCATTAAAACCCTTTAAGGCACGGGTAGCTCAAGTTAATTTGATTACATTAAAAATAACTGTCATTTTCACCTGTTTGATCTAAAATTGCACTGTAAACATCAATAAAAGCTTTAACATGGCAAATTACCATGGTATAAGCAGGATAATTCACATCTAGCCATACATTAAAGGATTTACACCTGGGGTCGTGTGGTTCCAGGCCTCCACGTTGTGCATTAAAACCCTTAAATCCGCGGCTAGCTGTGGATTATCCCTTAAGTTTTTAATGTATTATAGCAAAAGAGACCAAAATGAAGATCAAGACAAGCACATACCCACCTAACACATGTTTATGACAGTAACATGGACACACGTCTCACACATTCACTCAATGTTCGGTGAAAGAAAACCCCAATAGCAAAACAGGAACAGTTTATTATTTCCATATAAGAAGCATGACAAAGATATTAGAAGAATTCAACCAAACAGAGCAACACACACAAGTCCCATCACTCCAGATGTCAGTAATAATCATAATCATAATAGCAGCTCATCCCAAGCGCTGTTCATCTGTGTCTGATCTGGAGCAGAGGGTCCTGCAGTCAGCCTTCACAAAGATTCACAGTCAGAGGTCTCCGTGGCTGACAGACAGAACGTGTAACAGCAGACATAAGTAGAAGACAATGCTGCCACCTTAAATCTCTCTCGTTTAAAGCTTCTTGACCGGTCACCCCATGAACACAGAGGAAGATTTTGACCATCCAAGGGTTCCTGACCCCGTCTCACTCTCTCACACTGAACAACATGATGAAGGTTGCAGCACCAGGCTGTTCTCACACACACTCACACACACACCAGTAAAACACACAAACACAGTGAGGTCCGATACAAGACTTGTGTGCGCTGGAGAATTTGGCCATGATTTCTCTCATCGGCATTTGATCTTTTAGCATACGTGACCGCTTTTCAATTTCAAACTGTTCTGAATATTCTCTTCATCGGCTGGGAATAAGTGTCATACCGAATTCATCTGCGGTCACGATGACAGAAACGTCCGTGAAGTTGCATAGCGAGATGATCCTGAGCGAACAGATGAGCACAACATCAGTGGAGAGCCTAACGTCCTGCTTAGATTTCACATCAAAAGCTTCGAGAAAACACCCAGACAGAACTCTCGGCATGGATCTGCTCTTTTATCCATTTGCCTTGTTACGCAGAATACAAAATAACTCCCTTGCTTAGTCATGTTGTCTTGTTTTGTAGTACAAATGTCTAAAAAACATTTGAAACAAGATGCGTTTTATTGATGATCAAACTGACTAAGAAAATAATTATTTTTAGTTCATTTGTATGTTTTAACTAAAAACAAGACTTGCTTTCTTAGGTCAGTTTGATGGAAAACGCATATTGCTTCAAAAATGTTTTTAGACAATTGTACTGGAAAACAAGACAAAAAGACCAAGTAAGAGTGTCCTTTTGTACAGCACTGTTACAATCGACAAGGTTTTTGGTAATTGTGACGTTATTGCGCCCCCTCTTCTAAAAAACCTTGTCATTTGTAACTGCGCTGCACAAAATGACTCTCTTACTTGGTCTTTTTGTCTTGTGTTCCAGAACAAATGTCAAAAAAGATTTGAAGTAAGATGCATTTTCTACAAATGACAAGTTTTTTTAGAAGAGGGGGAACAATAACGTCACAACACCAAAATCCTCATGAACCCAGATCTCGTCCTAAAGACCTTCCTCGTGCCGTATAAAGTTCAAGCAGTAAACTGTGAAGCAACACAAAATGAGTTTGAACAAAAACAAAGAAACTTTTTTCAGTCAATAAAGTTTTACTGGATATAGAGACGCTTCTCGATATCTGCGTGAGACGTAAAAAACAGGTAGACCTCGACCGCGCGCACACGCACACACACACACACACACACACACACACACACACGTCTGATGCTGCTGTGAGGTCCGATGGGTCTGTACCATTCCACAAGAACACAAACCCTCATGAATAGACACAGGGCTGTCACGCGAACAATCAAGACTAATTGTTTGCAAAATAAAAGTTTTTGTTCACATAAAATATATGTGTGTGTACTGTATATAATTATTATGAATATACAAATATGTACAATTAAGAAATATTTACACATGTATATACATTTTTATATTTATATATAATTTATATTGTATATAAACATGAATATTTAATATATACAAATATAAATTTTCTTAAAAAGATACATGGATGTGTGTGTATTTATATATACATAATTATTATATACAGTACACACACATATTAACAGTAAACAAAAACTTTTATTTTGCAATCGATTAGTCGCGATGAACCGCACAACAGCCCTCAAACATAGGTTTGCTGTTGACAAGCACCGTTGCAATTGATGGAAACTCTGAAGTGGCCTCTCGTGACAGGGAGATGATGAAATTTATGGAGTTCGGTCAGTCGGTCAGTCGTCCGTCGTCGTCCCTGTCAGTCATAGAGGAGCAAAGGTTTGAAGGGACGAGCGCAGCTCCATCTCTCTGAAACCACGGCTCCCACAATCCCCCACACAGACATTTGCGTATAAAAGTCATCTTCATAAAGACTCCTGTGATTTTTCCATTCCTGTGAATTTACAAAATGGCTGCGCAGCCGGAGTGACGCGCGGTAAACATGTCACGCATAAGTGCTAAGACGCCTCTTGTACCTCCACGTTATCACGGATAAATATACAGATGTAAGGGTGCAGACGTCCGTCCCAGACACACAGCAGCGACAGGTGAACACAGCAAGCGGATGTAAACGGCCATCGGTTCATACCACAGGCTACCGACCTCCTTACGGTTCACACGCCTCCGGCCAATCAGCTGCGAGCTTCGGTCTTTCCCGCCAATATAATAGTTCTTTTGTATTCCATTTATAATAAACTTAGTACAATAAAGTAGAAAAATATTAGAGCACATATACACAGTTAGTTTGGTGTGGTTTTGTAGTGACTGCTAACGCTGGCTCGCTGTTAGCGTGTGTGTCGGGCTACTGGGGCAGACGACTCGGTGGCGGCCTCGGGGTTTGTTTTCATATCGTTGATGTTCGGTCCATTCCATCTGCAAACAGAGACACAGACAGACCGTTGCAAATTGAGTGAGATATGACCGCAAATGAAAGAGCTGCGATTGGTCGTACCTCCTAAAGCGTGCTCCGTCATGCTGAGGCACAGAGACTCCAGAGTGGGGTTGATCTCCAAATCCGTTCCTGGCAATTGGCATTCTGGGAACAAACATAAGTTGGCAGAAATCAGAAATCAGACACTGAAACTTAAACCACATGCTAACATCTGACACTCTTACACTGACTCTCGACATAAAAAAGCCAAAGACAAAGTGCTTCTGCTAACGTAACAACACATACATGTTTGATGTGCTCCTGTCGTAAGCCAGTGTTCTCTTTTCGGTGTTGCCTTGTTTATGTGTGTGTGTGTGTTGTATTAAGCCGTGCACGCTTGGACTCATAGGTCAGACTAGCTCTCACATGGAGCTCTTAAAGGGGTCACAGAAAAGTAAGGTGTGCTCTGATTGGTCAGTTCACGAGTGTGTAGTGATTGGTGGAATATTCTAAGTGTGTGAGGGAAATGTGACGCCTCTGACCATATTTGGAACATCAGGTTCCTCTTAAACTGTACTGACAGGTACACCACCTTACTTGCATATACATTTGGGCGGTCTTAGTCAAATCAGACCACCAATGGATGTAGATTTGTGGGGGTGTGGTTACACCAGGTGTTTCATTCGCTTTTACATTGAATGCATCTTTTCTTCACACACTTTCATTTGTGTCATTTTACGTGTCTAATACATGCATGAGAAACTAATAACACGCCAAACACATGTAACTTTACCTTTGGGGGGCGAAAGTGTGTCAGTACCTTGCTGTTGAAACAGAAGCATGGTGTGTGGAGACGTGTGCACGGGCAGCGAGTGCGTCCTCTGAACAGAACTTCTGCTCTGGCTCGGCATGCTGTTACTGCCGCCTGGATTCCCAAACCACAAATTCTGAAACACAGTGACGTACTCTTGATGTTTGGTCAGGTAGTTCACCTCTCTTCTCCTCGCACTAGAGTCACTTCACCAGTATTGTGTGTTGTTCTGACCTGTCGTCCCTGTGCCGTGACGGCCGCAGGGCTGGTGAGCGAGTGTCGAGGTGAAGCTCCCGTCAGACCACCGGCAGTCATCAGTCCCATGCTCCGGGGGGCAGGAGCTCCTCCACGCGGGGGCATCTGGAACGGACGCTGTGCCCGCCGGCCCAAACCCGCGCTCACAGAACCAGCTGTGGGCAGAGAGTTGGAGCCGTACGCTGGCCACCTGCGCAAACACACACGTCAGAATCAAACACACGAGAGCGAGCGACAGGCTGTATGCAAGCGCACACACACCCTCTCCGGTACACTCCGCTGTCCATCACAGCTTTCCTTGGAAAGAGGCGGAGCAGCTTCAGGACCTGCTGTTTCCATGACAAAAGCCTCTTCTTCTGCGTCTCTGTAAATGCCTGATGAAGACACAATACAAACGAGAAAAAGATGAACACACACGGAGCATAGCGCACATCAGCGAGGTCGACTGTAAAATGCATCTCACCTCATGTGTCAGACACTTCTCAATGAGCTGCAGGTAACAGCTGATGTTCTCCTCATCCGGCCTGGAGACCAACAACTGAGTACACACTGCAACACAACACACAGAGAAAAACATGAACGTATTGGAGATGGTGGTCTAGTGGGTTAAACCACTGAACTGGTAATCAAAAGGTTGCTGGTTCAATCCCAGCAGCCACCACCAGTGTGTCCTTGAGCAAGACACTTTACTCCATGTTGCTCCAGGGGGATTGTCCCTGTAATAAGTGCACTGTAAGTCGCTTTGGATAAAAGCGTCTGCCAAATGACTAAATGTAAAGTGTAATGAACACACACACTGCAACACAACACACAGAGAAAAACATGAACACACACACTGCAACACAACACACAGAGAAAAACATGAAAACACACACTGCAACACAACACACAGAGAAAAACATGAACATACACACACACACTGCAACACAACACACAGAGAAAAACATGAACATACACACACACACTGCAACACAACACACAGAGATAAACATTAACACACATACTGCAACACAACACACAGAGAAAAACATGAACATACACACACACACTGCAACACAACACACAGAGAAAAACTTGAACATACACACACACACTGCAACACAACACACAGAGATAAACATTAACACACATACTGCAACACAACACACAGAGAAAAACATGAACATACACACACACACTGCAACACAACACACAGAGAAAAACTTGAACATACACACACACACTGCAACACAACACACAGAGATAAACATTAACACACATACTGCAACACAACACACAGAGAAAAACATGAACACACACACTGCAACACAACACACAGAGAAAAACATTAACACACATACTGCAACACAACACACAGAGAAAAACATGAACACACACACTGCAACACAACACACAGAGAAAAACATTAACACACATACTGCAACACAACACACAGAGAAAAACATGAACATACACACACACACTGCAACACAACACACAGAGATAAACATTAACACACATACTGCAACACAACACACAGAGAAAAACATGAACATACACACACACACTGCAACACAACACACAGAGAAAAACATGAACATACACACTGCAACACAACACACAGAGAAAAACATTAACACATACTGCAACACAACACACAGAGAAAAACATGAACATACACACACACACTGCAACACAACACACAGAGAAAAACATGAACACACACACTGCAACACAACACACAGAGAAAAACATGAACATACACACACACACTGCAACACAACACACAGAGATAAACATTAACACACATACTGCAACACAACACACAGAGAAAAACATGAACATACACACACACACTGCAACACAACACACAGAGAAAAACTTGAACATACACACACACACACTGCAACACAACACACAGAGATAAACATGAACACACACACTGCAACACAACACACAGAGAAAAACATGAAAACACACACTGCAACACAACACACAGAGAAAAACATGAACATACACACTGCAACACAACACACAGAGAAAAACATTAACACATACTGCAACACAACACACAGAGGAAAAACATGAACATACACACACACACTGCAACACAACACACAGAGAAAAACATGAACACACACACTGCAACACAACACACAGAGAAAAACATGAACATACACACACACACTGCAACACAACACACAGAGATAAACATTAACACACATACTGCAACACAACACACAGAGAAAAACATGAACATACACACACACACTGCAACACAACACACAGAGAAAAACTTGAACATACACACACACACACTGCAACACAACACACAGAGAAAAACATGAACACACACACTGCAACACAACACACAGAGAAAAACATGAAAACACACACTGCAACACAACACACAGAGAAAAACATGAACATACACACACACACTGCAACACAACACACAGAGAAAAACATGAACATACACACACACACTGCAACACAACACACAGAGATAAACATTAACACACATACTGCAACACAACACACAGAGAAAAACATGAACATACACACACACACTGCAACACAACACACAGAGAAAAACTTGAACATACACACACACACTGCAACACAACACACAGAGATAAACATTAACACACATACTGCAACACAACACACAGAGAAAAACATGAACATACACACACACACTGCAACACAACACACAGAGAAAAACTTGAACATACACACACACACTGCAACACAACACACAGAGATAAACATTAACACACATACTGCAACACAACACACAGAGAAAAACATGAACACACACACTGCAACACAACACACAGAGAAAAACATTAACACACATACTGCAACACAACACACAGAGAAAAACATGAACACACACACTGCAACACAACACACAGAGAAAAACATTAACACACATACTGCAACACAACACACAGAGAAAAACATGAACATACACACACACACTGCAACACAACACACAGAGATAAACATTAACACACATACTGCAACACAACACACAGAGAAAAACATGAACATACACACACACACTGCAACACAACACACAGAGAAAAACATGAACATACACACTGCAACACAACACACAGAGAAAAACATTAACACATACTGCAACACAACACACAGAGAAAAACATGAACATACACACACACACTGCAACACAACACACAGAGAAAAACATGAACACACACACTGCAACACAACACACAGAGAAAAACATGAACATACACACACACACTGCAACACAACACACAGAGATAAACATTAACACACATACTGCAACACAACACACAGAGAAAAACATGAACATACACACACACACTGCAACACAACACACAGAGAAAAACTTGAACATACACACACACACACTGCAACACAACACACAGAGATAAACATGAACACACACACTGCAACACAACACACAGAGAAAAACATGAACATACACACTGCAACACAACACACAGAGAAAAACATTAACACACATACTGCAACACAACACACAGAGAAAAACATGAACATACACACACACACTGCAACACAACACACAGAGAAAAACATGAACACACACACTGCAACACAACACACAGAGAAAAACATTAACACACATACTGCAACACAACACACAGAGAAAAACATGAACATACACACACACACTGCAACACAACACACAGAGATAAACATTAACACACATACTGCAACACAACACACAGAGAAAAACATGAACATACACACACACACTGCAACACAACACACAGAGATAAACATTAACACACATACTGCAACACAACACACAGAGAAAAACATGAACATACACACACACACACTGCAACACAACACACAGAGAAAAACTTGAACATACACACACACACACTGCAACACAACACACAGAGATAAACATTAACACACATACTGCAACACAACACACAGAGAAAAACATGAACATACACTCACACACTGCAACACAACACACAGAGATAAACATTAACACACATACTGCAACACAACACACAGAGAAAAACATGAACATACACACACATACTGCAACACAACACACAGAGAAAAACATGAACACACACACTGCAACACAACACACAGAGATAAACATTAACACACATACTGCAACACAACACACAGAGAAAAACATGAACATACACACACACACTGATCACAACACACAGAGATAAACATTAACACACATACTGCAACACAACACACAGAGAAAAACATGAACATACACACACACACTGCAACACAACACACAGAGATAAACATTAACACACATACTGCAACACAACACACAGAGATAAACATTAACACACATACTGCAACACAACACACAGAGAAAAACATGAACATACACACACACACTGCAACACAACACCCAGAGATAAACATTAACACACATACTGCAACACAACACACAGAGAAAAACATGAACATACACACACACACTGCAACACAACACACAGAGATAAACATACACACACACACTGCAACACAACACACAGAGATAAACATTAACATACATACTGCAACACAACACACAGAGAAAAACATGAACATACACACACACACTGCAACACAACACACAGAGAAAAACATTAACACACATACTGCAACACAACACACAGAGAAAAACATGAACATACACACACATACTGCAACACAACACACAGAGAAAAACATGAACACACACACTGCAACACAACACACAGAGATAAACATGAACATACACACACACACTGCAACACAACACACAGAGATAAACATTAACACACATACTGCAACACAACACACAAAGAAAAACATGAACACACACACTGCAACACAACACACAGAGGTAAACATTAACACACACATTGCAACACAACACAAAGAACATGAACAACACACACAAAGCAACAACACAACACAACACACACACATACATACACACACACACACACACACACACACACACAGCAACAACATAACACAAAGAAAATGAACAACACAAACAAACACACAGCAATAACACAACACAACACAAAGAACATGAACAACAAACACAAATCAACCACACAACACACACAAAGCAACAAAATAACACAAAGAACATGAATAACACAGCAAGAACACAACACAATGAACATGAACAACACACACACAGCAACAACACAACACAAAGAACATGAACAACACACACACAGCAACAACACAACACAACACAAAGAACATGAACAACAAACACAAATCAACCACACAACACACACAAAGCAACAAAATAACACAAAGAACATGAATAACACAGCAAGAACACAACACAACACAAAGAACATGAACAACACACACACAGCAACAACACAACACAAAGAACATGAACAACACACACACAGCAACAACACAACCCAAAGAACATGAACTACCTTTCCCCATCACACGTGTGAACTGTCCAGCAATATCTCCGTCATAAATGGGTGCAGACGAGGACTCTCCATCACACGGAGGAGGATTGTGGGTCTGGAAAACTTCCGTTTCCTTCTCCTCGCCGGGATTGGCCGCTTTATTGGCAGGTGTAACTCCAGGCTCCACCTCCTTCTGGGCAGCAGTGGGTGTGATGTAAGCTTTGATTGGCGTGATGATGATCTGCTGTAGTTCTTGTAAAGCATTGCGAACGTTTCCGCCTTCTAGAATATCCTGTAACGGAGAGTTTCTGCAGTCAGCGGACGCTTCTCTTGACATGAGTGAGATTCTAGAGGACTTATTCACCTTTTCAAGAGATTTCAGAATACTCTGTCGCTCTCTGAGCTTCTGTATGCTCAGAGCGATCTTATGCCGAGCACCTTTTGTCACATTCTGTAAGACACAAACACAGCACAACCAATAAACTCTGACCGTTGAATGTGAGAGCTTCATCACTTACATTTGATTACAATTTCCTTCCTTCTCTCTTTTAAAGGAGCAATGTGGGTTTTTATGAGGATGTATTGACTGAAATGAAATATAATATATAAACCAAGTCTCACAAGTTTCATCTTCATCTCCCCTGCTGTGAGTAGTTTGGTCATCCCTGACTTTACAAAGGGGGAACAACATCTACTGACTTACTCTCAACTGAAATCTTGCCGTCAGATCCCACACACACACTGCAGACAACACACACTCATGAGCACACACACACACTTCAGACAACACACACACTCATGTGCACACAAACAGACAGGGTGGAGCTCACCTGAGACTCTAGGTGTCGTTCTGTCAAAATCATCATTTCTTCATATGTCATCTGAGAGAAAAGTGTCGCGTATTTATGCAGACGGAGACTCTTCAGCCATGCCGGCACATCTGAAACACACACACACACAACCAAAAGATGAAAATTAAGAATGGAGTTGTATCAGTGTGTGTGTGCACATGAGTGTGTCTGTGTGTGTCGTCACCTTTCATTCCGCTGCCATCCTCTTGGAAAGTGTTGCGTGTGTTGCTCTGATCCTCCGTCTGTTCGCTCCCCGATGATGCAACGCTGCTCTGGGGTGACAGAGGGGCGTGTTCTGCTCCCGCACCCCCTTGGCATCCACCCCCTTCCTCCTGGTTCAGCCAATCAGAGCTGCAGGCGAGCTGATTGGCAGGGGTGAGTGACATGCAAGGCTTCAGCGGGCTGGGCTGTACCTGCAGCCCCATTGAGCCCACGTTGCCGGCACTGTTGACGGGCGAGGTAACGCCGCCCATACCGGGAAAAGCCACGTGCCCGTTCTGCCCGGCCGGCGAGCTGCACGTGGACGGGAGGTTCTCCTGCCAGCCGTACGACGGCTCCAAGGACTCTGCGGAACCCGGCCACTCGTCGGATCCCTGCCGGGCATGTTGGTACGGTCCGGACGGGGGCGGCCGCGATGAAAGATGCTCCTCCAGGTGATTGAGCCACATGGCCAGAGAGTTTCGGTCGTCAATGGTGGTGGCGGGGTGAATGAGGGCGTAAGACAGCAGCTGACGGCTCTCCTCCACGAACAGACTGCTCTCGATGGTGTGACTCAAGACTTTCTGCAGGAGGTTCATGTACTCACACTTGGCCTCGGTGTTCCGTGGCTGCAGCAGGGGGAGGTGAGACAGCAGGAGAGACACCACTTTCTCCTTCGGCTCCTGCTGCCACTGACTCACAATCGCTACAAAATGAGGAAGAAAAACATCCTTGATCAGTGACGCTCACTGACCCAAAGTTCTAAATGTAAACCACGGTTTCTCAAGGCTTATCGCTTTAAAGCAGCGCTTTTCAAACTTTTCAGATCAAGTACCACCTTAAATAAAATGAGTTGTTCCAAGTGCCTAATGTCCGCCACAGAAAACACATGAATAAACACCTGTGCTGTGAATCACCTTGTCCTCCAATTCTAATGTATTATTAATAATACAAACACTTAATGTACCAGCTGTATTCAAACTAAAGAACATGTTTTTTCCATGTTTTCATGTTACTCAACAGTAACAGTGGACACAAAACACTTTTCTGTAGTGTAAACAGGGCTCTGTAAACTTTTAAGGTCTTTGCACATACAGTCCAATATTTTCCTATGTGTTTTTTCGTATGTAGTGCTCTTTTTTACGGTGTCTCTCTACTCGCTACGGATGCGAAAATAGGCAGAAAATCTAATCCCTAACCCCACCAAATGTGAATGACGCGATTAGCGCGAGTGATTTACACATTAAGTCAATGCAAAGACGCGATAGGACATCCTGTGGTGCAATTCACGTGAATGAGGTGGTGTGAATGATATGGCGCGAATTGAGAGTTTGAAGCGTGTAACGTGTGAGTCTCCCGAGTTGAAAAATCTGAATTTTGGTAAAAATTTGCGGTGGGTTAACCAATAAGCTTTAGTAGTGACCTGATTATGATGTCCAAAAATACATGAGAAACTTCATTTGCGCGCAGCTCGTCGAGAGTCTGTTTTTGAGGTGAGATACATCCACCAATGATCAATAAACAATCATTCATACAACTAGTTTAAAATTGCACGTAGGCCGAGATGTATTCGGTATTTATCGATTATGTAGGCGTATTAAACATTTGAAACTGTATTTAAAATGCGTAAAGTTTTAATTTTCTTTTGCGTCACCTCACTTACCACCAGGGACTTTGCTTCATTACATTTACATTTAGACATTTAGCAGACGCTTTTATCCAAAGCGACTTACAAAGAGATTAGGAGCAATAAGCGATAGTTCATACAGGAGCCATAATACATTAAGTGCCAATACAAAGTTACTTGTTCCAACAAAAGCTAGACCACTACCTGTTGAGAGAAAGTGTTAGTGAGTTTTTTTTCATTTGTCTGTCAGGTATTCACAGAAGAGTATCAGTAGTAATCAAGTACCAGTAGTGTTGTGTGTACCACAGTTTGAGAACCCCTGCTTTAAAGAACATATCACAAAAGTAGGGATGCACGATATTATTGGCAAGGCAGATAGTATCGGCAGATAATGGCTTAGAAATGAATTATCGGCAACGGCCCGATATGCCCTGATATGCCTAACCGATATGAAGCTGTGTTGATTAATATGCTTTTGCCTCAATTTGCGTGTTTGTGCTACAGCGAGCATGTCGATGGTGTATTTATTTGGGGGGCAGGATTTAAATTATGGTTGGGCATTTTTCAATAATTTTATATTTGAGCTTAAGAAAAACGAAAATTTAATAAGTTAATAAGTTAACAAATGACGTAATTTGTTACGTTTTATTTTGTCACAATTTCACATCAAGCTTATAATTATCATTTAATATTCATAACGCATTAATATTATATCCTGTGAAGAGTTTTTTTTAAATATTATTAAATATTTATACCTAATGAGTAAGTATTGTTAACAAGTTCTGTAGCTCAGAAGTTTTGAAACATTTTAACATGGGGATGTGAGGCGAGCATCCGGTGTGTAAATTTTAAATATTTAAACTAGCTTGAAATCTGAATGAACAAAGACATTTAGGACACATACAAATTATATTTCTTTAATTTCTGTATATTATAAGATCATTACAGTTAAAGCGAAGACAAAGACGTGACAACTCTATAGGTGTTCTAGAGCTATAACTTAAACTTGTGGTGTCACAGTTTTATTCTTAGAATATTTAAATAGCAATAGTTATTGCAGACTTGTAAAAGAAGCAGATTCGCCCATTAACCGTGTTCGCAAAGAAATACATCTCTGCGTGCGTTAGCCACGCACTGCCTATTTGATATATTTATTAATTTTTTTCGTGCAGCTTAAATTTACAACCAGAGCACCTTGGTTGAAAAAAGATGTCCAGCACATGGCGCTTTTAGCTGCGTAAAACGCCTGGTGGATATACAGCATATATCGGCATGGGCTATCAGTTAAATTGAGGTGGAAATTATCGGCAAATTGGAGATCGGCAAAAATCCAATATCGTGCATCACTACACAAAAGCATTCTTATCCTTTAGGCTATATGTTTTTTTTGAAGCTATAGTTCAGCTTTTATTAATAACAACAGACTAAAAAGATATCATTCATTAGAAACACAGAAAGAGCTCAAGCCAGGGATGTACAAATATCATGTTTTCAGTACAGGATTATTTTGGCCAAAATAACAATATTACCCCTCTATCCAATGAAATTAAATAAACAAAATGATCCAATCAGCCAAATTCATCAATGAAAACGGAATTATTTACATTCATCAATATCAATCATCACAGTTATTATTACATACACCATTATAGGCCCATTTAACATTACGTCACGCATCTTCCGGTCTGCTGCAAAGCAGTGTAGCGTTACTTCCGCTAGCACTCAGAATTGATTTTACCAAACCCCTTACACAGCTGCCACAAATACAACTAGATGATGTACAAAATCTTGCAGACACATTTTCGCTTATGACAAGATCGAAGCTAGATAAAGAATACAAATGTATACAAATGTATAAAAAGAATACTAAAAGAACTCTTGTGTGTTGCAAGACGGTTTTTATGATACACTGCTTTGCGTAAAGCTGAAGTTTAGTTACGTCATTGTGAAAAGGGCCTATTGTGAATACTGTTACGGTTACATGACGATGCCCTTAGCTCAAACCAATGAGATCTGACGTTGAGTGATAGCTGAGGAACTGGAAATAACGTTTCTCAAGTTTGGTGAGGAACCAGATTAGGGCTGCACGATCTATCAGATATTGATATATACCTATACCGCTAGGAAACCATCAGCAAAAAACACACGTGAGAATGTGCGGCACGACTGGAGTTTACCTGCGTTGTTTGCCTCGGCCTCCAGTATGTGAATCTCTGTACAGTCGGCCAACCAGTGATCCAGACAGATGTGCAGAAACCTGGCCTGCGTGCGCGAAACACGCTTCAACAACGACAGCAGGGCCACTGTCTGCTCGCACTCGTTCCAGCCCTTAAACCAGTCCGTCAAAATCCCCACTTGATCCCGGAACATCATGACGAGTTTCTATGGGAACAGGAGGGGCTGAAGGCAGGGGCGGGGCTTCTATAAACTGGGGCGGGGTAGCAGGCAGTGCTCCAGTCCACTCACAGATCTGTCCAATAATCCCTCACATGGTTCTGGCCCTGAGTGGACGTCACCAAGACCGAGATGTCTTTCTGCGTCCCGCTCCAGAGTTCAAAGGTCACTGGCGGAAACAGGCGTAATCCAGTGAGAGAGTGCAGAGGACGTCTCTAGAGCATCACCGCACATGCAGAGATCCCACCGCCTGCAGACAGAGCACACACATACTGATCACACAACTGTCTGATCATCTGTGACATAACACACACGTTTGGTCATCTGTGACGTAACACACGTCTGATCATCTGTGACATTACACACACGTTTGGTCATCTGTGACGTAACACACGTCTGATCATCTGTGACATTACACACACACGTCTGATCATCTGTGACATTACACACACGTTTGGTCATCTGTGACGTAACACACGTCTGATCATCTGTGACATTACACACACGTTTGGTCATCTGTGACGTAACACACGTCTTATCATCTGTGACATCACACTCACACATGTTTGATCATCTGTGACATCACACTCACACATGTTTGATCATCTGTGACATCACACTCACACATGTTTGATCATCTGTGACATCACACACACGTATGATCATCAGTGACATCACACTCACACATGTTTGATCATCTGTGACATCACACACACAAACAAACACACACGTGTGATCATCAGTGACATCACACTCACACATGTTTGATCATCTGTGACATCACACACACGTCTGATCATCAGTGACATCACACTCACACATGTTTGATCATCTGTGACATCACTCACGTCTGATCATCTGTGACATCACACTCACACACACACACACGTCTGATCATCTGTGACATCACACACACACACACGTCTGATCATCTGTGACATCAGACACACACACACACACACACGTCTGATCATCTGTGACATCACACACACACACACACACACACGTCTGATCATCTGTGACATCACACACACACACACACGTCTGATCATCTGTGACATCAGACACACACACACACACACACACACACACGTCTGATCATCTGTGACATCAGACACACACACACGTCTGATCATCTGTGACATCAGACACACAAACACACACAAGTCTGATCATCTGTGACATCTCACACACACAAACACACACAAGTCTGATCATCTGTGACATCACACACACACACACACGTCTGATCATCTGTGACATCACACACACACACACACACACACACGTCTGATCATCTGTGACATCAGACACACACACACGTCTGATCATCTGTGACATCAGACACACAAACACACACAAGTATGATCATCTGTGACATCACACACACAAACACACACAAGTCTGATCATCTGTGACATCACACACACAAACACACACAAGTCTGATCATCTGTGACATCACACACACACACACACACACACACACACAAGTCTGATCATCTGTGACATCACACACACACACACACACACACACAAGTCTGATCATCTGTGACATCAAACACACACACACACACACACACACACAAGTCTGATCATCTGTGACATCACACACACACACACACAAGTCTGATCTTCTGTGACATCACACACACACACACACACACACAAGTCTGATCATCTGTGACATCACACACACAAACACACACACACGTGTGATCATCAGTGACATCACACTCACACATGTTTGATCATCTGTGACATCACACACACGTCTGATCATCAGTGACATCACACTCACACATGTTTGATCATCTGTGACATCACTCACGTCTGATCATCTGTGACATCACACTCACACACACACACACGTCTGATCATCTGTGACATCACACACACACACACGTCTGATCATCTGTGACATCAGACACACACACACACACACACGTCTGATCATCTGTGACATCACACACACACACACACACGTCTGATCATCTGTGACATCACACACACACACACACGTCTGATCATCTGTGACATCAGACACACACACACACACACACACGTCTGATCATCTGTGACATCAGACACATACACACGTCTGATCATCTGTGACATCAGTCTGATCATCTGTGACATCACACACACAAACACACACAAGTCTGATCATCTGTGACATCACACACACACACACACACACACAAGTCTGATCATCTCTGACATCACACACACACACACACACACACACACACACACAAGTCTGATCATCTGTGACATCAAACAAACACACACACACACACACACACAAGTCTGATCATCTGTGACATCACACACACACACACACAAGTCTGATCTTCTGTGACATCACACACACACACACACACACACACAAGTCTGATCATCTGTGACATCACACACACACATGTTTGATCATCTGTGACATCACACACACGTCTGATCATCAGTGACATCACACTCACACATGTTTGATCATCTGTGACATCACTCACGTCTGATCATCTGTGACATCACTCACGTCTGATCATCTGTGACATCACACTCACACACACACACACGTCTGATCATCTGTGACATCACACACACACACACGTCTGATCATCTGTGACATCAGACACACACACACACACACACGTCTGATCATCTGTGACATCACACACACACACACACACACACACACACGTCTGATCATCTGTGACATCACACACACACACACACACGTCTGATCATCTGTGACATCAGACACACACACACACACACACGTCTGATCATCTGTGACATCAGACACACACACACGTCTGATCATCTGTGACATCAGACACACAAACACACACAAGTCTGATCATCTGTGACATCTCACACACACAAACACACACAAGTCTGATCATCTGTGACATCACACACACACACACACACACACACACGTCTGATCATCTGTGACATCACACACACACACACGTCTGATCATCTGTGACATCAGACACACACACACGTCTGATCATCTGTGACATCAGACACACAAACACACACAAGTCTGATCATCTGTGACATCACACACACAAACACACACAAGTCTGATCATCTGTGACATCACACACACAAACACACACAAGTCTGATCATCTGTGACATCACACACACAAACACACACAAGTCTGATCATCTGTGACATCACACACACAAACACACACAAGTCTGATCATCTGTGACATCACACACACACACACACACACACACAAGTCTGATCATCTGTGACATCACACACACACACACACACACACACACAAGTCTGATCTTCTGTGACATCACACACACACACACACACACACACAAGTCTGATCATCTGTGACATCACACACACAAACACACACACACGTGTGATCATCAGTGACATCACACTCACACATGTTTGATCATCTGTGACATCACACACACGTCTGATCATCAGTGACATCACACTCACACATGTTTGATCATCTGTGACATCACTCACGTCTGATCATCTGTGACATCACACTCACACACACACACACGTCTGATCATCTGTGACATCACACACACACACACGTCTGATCATCTGTGACATCAGACACACACACACACACACACGTCTGATCATCTGTGACATCACACACACACACACACACACACGTCTGATCATCTGTGACATCACACACACACACACACGTCTGATCATCTGTGACATCAGACACACACACACACACACACACACACACGTCTGATCATCTGTGACATCAGACACACACACACGTCTGATCATCTGTGACATCAGACACACAAACACACACAAGTCTGATCATCTGTGACATCTCACACACACAAACACACACAAGTCTGATCATCTGTGACATCACACACACACACACACACACACACGTCTGATCATCTGTGACATCAGACACACACACACGTCTGATCATCTGTGACATCACACACACAAACACACACAAGTCTGATCATCTGTGACATCACACACACAAACACACACAAGTCTGATCATCTGTGACATCACACACACAAACACACACAAGTCTGATCATCTGTGACATCACACACACAAACACACACAAGTCTGATCTTCTGTGACATCACACACACACACACACACACACACACACACAAGTCTGATCATCTGTGACATCACACACACAAACACACACACACGTGTGATCATCAGTGACATCACACTCACACATGTTTGATCATCTGTGACATCACACACACGTCTGATCATCAGTGACATCACACTCACACATGTTTGATCATCTGTGACATCACTCACGTCTGATCATCTGTGACATCACACTCACACACACACACACGTCTGATCATCTGTGACATCACACACACACACACGTCTGATCATCTGTGACATCAGACACACACACACACACACACGTCTGATCATCTGTGACATCACACACACACACACACACGTCTGATCATCTGTGACATCACACACACACACACACGTCTGATCATCTGTGACATCAGACACACACACACACACACACACGTCTGATCATCTGTGACATCAGACACACACACACGTCTGATCATCTGTGACATCAGTCTGATCATCTGTGACATCACACACACAAACACACACAAGTCTGATCATCTGTGACATCACACACACACACACACACACACAAGTCTGATCATCTCTGACATCACACACACACACACACACACACACACACAAGTCTGATCATCTGTGACATCAAACAAACACACACACACACACACACACAAGTCTGATCATCTGTGACATCACACACACACACACACAAGTCTGATCTTCTGTGACATCACACACACACACACACACAAGTCTGATCATCTGTGACATCACACACACACATGTTTGATCATCTGTGACATCACACACACGTCTGATCATCAGTGACATCACACTCACACACACACACACGTCTGATCATCAGTGACATCAGACACACACACACACACACAAGTCTGATCATCTGTGACATCAGACACACACACACACACACAAGTCTGATCATCTGTGACATCACACACACACACACACAAGTCTGATCTTCTGTGACATCACACACACCACACACACAAGTCTGATCATCTGTGACATCACACACACACATGTTTGATCATCTGTGACATCACTCACGTCTGATCATCTGTGACATCACACTCACACACACACACACGTCTGATCATCTGTGACATCACACACACACACACGTCTGATCATCTGTGACATCAGACACACACACACACACACACGTCTGATCATCTGTGACATCACACACACACACACACACACTTACACACACACACACGTCTGATCATCTGTGACATCACACACACACACACACACGTCTGATCATCTGTGACATCAGACACACACACACACACACACACACACACACGTCTGATCATCTGTGACATCAGACACACACACACGTCTGATCATCTGTGACATCAGACACACAAACACACACAAGTCTGATCATCTGTGACATCTCACACACACAAACACACACAAGTCTGATCATCTGTGACATCACACACACACACACACACACACACACGTCTGATCATCTGTGACATCACACACACACACACGTCTGATCATCTGTGACATCAGACACACACACACGTCTGATCATCTGTGACATCAGACACACAAACACACACAAGTCTGATCATCTGTGACATCACACACACAAACACACACAAGTCTGATCATCTGTGACATCACACACACAAACACACACAAGTCTGATCATCTGTGACATCACACACACAAACACACACAAGTCTGATCATCTGTGACATCACACACACAAACACACACAAGTCTGATCATCTGTGACATCACACACACACACACACACACACACACACAAGTCTGATCATCTGTGACATCACACACACACACACACACACACAAGTCTGATCTTCTGTGACATCACACACACACACACACACACACACACAAGTCTGATCATCTGTGACATCACACACACAAACACACACACACGTGTGATCATCAGTGACATCACACTCACACATGTTTGATCATCTGTGACATCACACACACGTCTGATCATCAGTGACATCACACTCACACATGTTTGATCATCTGTGACATCACTCACGTTAGATCATCTGTGACATCACACTCACACACACACACACGTCTGATCATCTGTGACATCACACACACACACACGTCTGATCATCTGTGACATCAGACACACACACACACACACACGTCTGATCATCTGTGACATCACACACACACACACACACACACGTCTGATCATCTGTGACATCACACACACACACACACGTCTGATCATCTGTGACATCAGACACACACACACACACACACACACACGTCTGATCATCTGTGACATCAGACACACACACACGTCTGATCATCTGTGACATCAGACACACAAACACACACAAGTCTGATCATCTGTGACATCTCACACACACAAACACACACAAGTCTGATCATCTGTGACATCACACACACACACACACACACACACGTCTGATCATCTGTGACATCAGACACACACACACGTCTGATCATCTGTGACATCACACACACAAACACACACAAGTCTGATCATCTGTGACATCACACACACAAACACACACAAGTCTGATCATCTGTGACATCACACACACAAACACACACAAGTCTGATCATCTGTGACATCACACACACAAACACACACAAGTCTGATCATCTGTGACATCACACACACAAACACACACAAGTCTGATCATCTGTGACATCACACACACACACACATACACACAAGTCTGATCATCTGTGACATCAAACACACACACACACACACACACACACACACACACACACAAGTCTGATCATCTGTGACATCACACACACACACACACAAGTCTGATCTTCTGTGACATCACACACACACACACACACACACACACACAAGTCTGATCATCTGTGACATCACACACACACACACACACACACACACACAAGTCTGATCATCTGTGACATCACACACACACACACACACACAAGTCTGATCATCTGTGACATCACACACACACAGACACACACACACACACAAGTCTGATCATCTGTGACATCACACACACACACACACACACAAGTCTGATCATCTGTGACATCACACGCGCACACACACACACAAGTCTGATCATCTGTGACATCACACACACGTCTGATCATCTGTGACATCACACACACACACACACACACACACAAGTCTGATCATCTGTGACATCACACACACACACACACACACACACACAAGTCTGATCATCTGTGACATCACACACACACACACACACACACACAAGTCTGATCATCTGTGACATCACACACACACACACACACACACACAAGTCTGATCATCTGTGACATCACACACACACACACACACACAAGTCTGATCATCTGTGACATCACACACACACACACACACACACAAGTCTGATCATCTGTGACATCACACACACACACACACAAGTCTGATCATCTGTGACATCACACGCACGCACACACACACAAGTCTGATCATCTGTGACATCACACACACACATGTTTGATCATCTGTGACATCACACACACGTCTGATCATCACTGACATCACACTCACACATGTTTGATCATCTGTGACATCACTCACGTCTGATCATCTGTGACATCACACACACACACACACACACAAGTCTGATCATCTGTGACATCACACACACACACACACACACACACACAAGTCTGATCATCTGTGACATCACACACACACACACACACACACACACAAGTCTGATCATCTGTGACATCACACACACACACACACACAAGTCTGATCATCTGTGACATCACACACACACACACACACACACACACAAGTCTGATCATCTGTGACATCACACGCGCGCACGCACACACACACACACAAGTCTGATCATCTGTGACATCACACGCACGCACACACACACAAGTCTGATCATTTGTGACATCACACGCACGCACACACACACAAGTCTGATCATCTGTGACATCACACGCACGCACACACACACAAGTCTGATCATCTGTGACATCACACACACACACACACAAGTCTGATCATCTGTGACATCACACGCACGCACACACACACAAGTCTGATCATCTGTGACATCACACACACACACACACGTCTGATCATCTGTGACATCAGACACACACACACACACACACACGTCTGATCATCTGTGACATCAGACACACACACACGTCTGATCATCTGTGACATCAGTCTGATCATCTGTGACATCACACACACAAACACACACAAGTCTGATCATCTGTGACATCACACACACACACACACACACACAAGTCTGATCATCTGTGACATCACACACACACACACACACACACACACAAGTCTGATCATCTGTGACATCAAACAAACACACACACACACACACACACAAGTCTGATCATCTGTGACATCACACACACACACACACACACACAAGTCTGATCTTCTGTGACATCACACACACACACACACACACACACAAGTCTGATCATCTGTGACATCACACACACACATGTTTGATCATCTGTGACATCACACACACGTCTGATCATCAGTGACATCACACTCACACATGTTTGATCATCTGTGACATCACTCACGTCTGATCATCTGTGACATCACACTCACACACACACACACGTCTGATCATCTGTGACATCACACACACACACACGTCTGATCATCTGTGACATCAGACACACACACACACACACACGTCTGATCATCTGTGACATCACACACACACACACACACACACGTCTGATCATCTGTGACATCACACACACACACACACACGTCTGATCATCTGTGACATCAGACACACACACACACACACACACACACACGTCTGATCATCTGTGACATCAGACACACACACACGTCTGATCATCTGTGACATCAGACACACAAACACACACAAGTCTGATCATCTGTGACATCTCACACACACAAACACACACAAGTCTGATCATCTGTGACATCACACACACACACACACACACGTCTGATCATCTGTGACATCACACACACACACACGTCTGATCATCTGTGACATCAGACACACACACACGTCTGATCATCTGTGACATCAGACACACAAACACACACAAGTCTGATCATCTGTGACATCACACACACAAACACACACAAGTCTGATCATCTGTGACATCACACACACAAACACACACAAGTCTGATCATCTGTGACATCACACACACAAACACACACAAGTCTGATCATCTGTGACATCACACACACAAACACACACAAGTCTGATCATCTGTGACATCACACACACACACACACACACACACACAAGTCTGATCATCTGTGACATCACACACACACACACACACACACACAAGTCTGATCTTCTGTGACATCACACACACACACACACACACAAGTCTGATCATCTGTGACATCACACACACAAACACACACACACGTGTGATCATCAGTGACATCACACTCACACATGTTTGATCATCTGTGACATCACACACACGTCTGATCATCAGTGACATCACACTCACACATGTTTGATCATCTGTGACATCACTCACGTCTGATCATCTGTGACATCACACTCACACACACACACACGTCTGATCATCTGTGACATCAGACACACACACACACACACACACACGTCTGATCATCTGTGACATCAGACACACACACACGTCTGATCATCTGTGACATCAGTCTGATCATCTGTGACATCACACACACAAACACACACAAGTCTGATCATCTGTGACATCACACACACACACACACACACACAAGTCTGATCATCTGTGACATCACACACACACACACACACACACACACACACAAGTCTGATCATCTGTGACATCAAACAAACACACACACACACACACACACAAGTCTGATCATCTGTGACATCACACACACACACACACAAGTCTGATCTTCTGTGACATCACACACACACACACACACACACAAGTCTGATCATCTGTGACATCACACACACACATGTTTGATCATCTGTGACATCACACACACGTCTGATCATCAGTGACATCACACTCACACATGTTTGATCATCTGTGACATCACTCACGTCTGATCATCTGTGACATCACACTCACACACACACACACGTCTGATCATCTGTGACATCACACACACACACACGTCTGATCATCTGTGACATCAAACACACACACACACACACGTATGATCATCTGTGACATCACACACACACACACACACGTCTGATCATCTGTGACATCACACACACACACACACACGTCTGATCATCTGTGACATCAGACACACACACACACACACACACGTCTGATCATCTGTGACATCAGACACACACACACGTCTGATCATCTGTGACATCAGACACACAAACACACACAAGTCTGATCATCTGTGACATCTCACACACACAAACACACACAAGTCTGATCATCTGTGACATCACACACACACACACACACACACGTCTGATCATCTGTGACATCACACACACACACACACACACGTCTGATCATCTGTGACATCAGACACACACACACGTCTGATCATCTGTGACATCAGACACACAAACACACACAAGTCTGATCATCTGTGACATCACACACACAAACACACACAAGTCTGATCATCTGTGACATCACACACACAAACACACACAAGTCTGATCATCTGTGACATCACACACACAAACACACACAAGTCTGATCATCTGTGACATCACACACACAAACACACACAAGTCTGATCATCTGTGACATCACACACACACACACACACACACACAAGTCTGATCATCTGTGACATCACACACACACACACACACACACACACACACAAGTCTGATCTTCTGTGACATCACACACACACACACACACAAGTCTGATCATCTGTGACATCACACACACAAACACACACACACGTGTGATCATCAGTGACATCACACTCACACATGTTTGATCATCTGTGACATCACACACACGTCTGATCATCAGTGACATCACACTCACACATGTTTGATCATCTGTGACATCACTCACGTCTGATCATCTGTGACATCACACTCACACACACACACACGTCTGATCATCTGTGACATCACACACACACACACGTCTGATCATCTGTGACATCAGACACACACACACACACACACGTCTGATCATCTGTGACATCACACACACACACACACACACACACGTCTGATCATCTGTGACATCACACACACACACACACGTCTGATCATCTGTGACATCAGACACACACACACACACACACGTCTGATCATCTGTGACATCAGACACACACACACGTCTGATCATCTGTGACATCAGACACACAAACACACACAAGTCTGATCATCTGTGACATCTCACACACACAAACACACACAAGTCTGATCATCTGTGACATCACACACACACACACACACACGTCTGATCATCTGTGACATCACACACACACACACACACACGTCTGATCATCTGTGACATCAGACACACACACACGTCTGATCATCTGTGACATCACACACACAAACCCACACAAGTCTGATCATCTGTGACATCACACACACAAACACACACAAGTCTGATCATCTGTGACATCACACACACAAACACACACAAGTCTGATCATCTGTGACATCACACACACAAACACACACAAGTCTGATCATCTGTGACATCACACACACAAACACACACAAGTCTGATCATCTGTGACATCACACACACACACACACACACACAAGTCTGATCATCTGTGACATCACACACACACACACACACACACACACACAAGTCTGATCATCTGTGACATCAAACACACACACACACACACACACAAGTCTGATCATCTGTGACATCACACACACACACACACAAGTCTGATCTTCAGTGACATCACACACACACACACACACACACAAGTCTGATCATCTGTGACATCACACACACACACACACACACACACACACACACAAGTCTGATCATCTGTGACATCACACACACACCCACACACACAAGTCTGATCATCTGTGACATCACACACACAGACACACACACACACACACACAAGTCTGATCATCTGTGACATCACACACACACACACACACACACAAGTCTGATCATCTGTGACATCACACGCGCACACACACACACAAGTCTGATCATCTGTGACATCACACACACGTCTGATCATCTGTGACATCACACACACACACACACACACACACACACACACACACAAGTCTGATCATCTGTGACATCACACGCACACACACACACACACACACACAAGTCTGATCATCTGTGACATCACACGCACGCACACACACACAAGTCTGATCATCTGTGACATCACACACACACACACACACACACAAGTCTGATCATCTGTGACATCACACACACACACACACACACACAAGTCTGATCATCTGTGACATCACACGCGCGCACGCACGCACACACACACAAGTCTGATCATCTGTGACATCACACGCACGCACACACACACAAGTCTGATCATCTGTGACATCACACGCACGAACACACACAAGTCTGATCATCTGTGACATCACACACACACACACACACACACACACACACACACACAAGTCTGATCATCTGTGACATCACACACACACCCACACACACACGTCTGATCATCTGTGACATCAGTCTGATCATCTGTGACATCACACACACAAACACACACAAGTCTGATCATCTGTGACATCACACACACACACACACACACACAAGTCTGATCATCTGTGACATCACACACACACACACACACACACACACACAAGTCTGATCATCTGTGACATCAAACAAACACACACACACACACACACACAAGTCTGATCATCTGTGACATCACACACACACACACACAAGTCTGATCTTCTGTGACATCACACACACACACACACACACACAAGTCTGATCATCTGTGACATCACACACACACATGTTTGATCATCTGTGACATCACACACACGTCTGATCATCAGTGACATCACACTCACACATGTTTGATCATCTGTGACATCACTCACGTCTGATCATCTGTGACATCACACTCACACACACACACACGTCTGATCATCTGTGACATCACACACACACACACGTCTGATCATCTGTGACATCAAACACACACACACACACACGTCTGATCATCTGTGACATCACACACACACACACACACGTCTGATCATCTGTGACATCAGACACACACACACACACACACACGTCTGATCATCTGTGACATCAGACACACACACACGTCTGATCATCTGTGACATCAGACACACAAACACACACAAGTCTGATCATCTGTGACATCTCACACACACAAACACACACAAGTCTGATCATCTGTGACATCACACACACACACACACACACGTCTGATCATCTGTGACATCACACACACACACACGTCTGATCATCTGTGACATCAGACACACACACACGTCTGATCATCTGTGACATCAGACACACAAACACACACAAGTCTGATCATCTGTGACATCACACACACAAACACACACAAGTCTGATCATCTGTGACATCACACACACAAACACACACAAGTCTGATCATCTGTGACATCACACACACAAACACACACAAGTCTGATCATCTGTGACATCACACACACAAACACACACAAGTCTGATCATCTGTGACATCACACACACACACACACACACACACAAGTCTGATCATCTGTGACATCACACACACACACACACACACACACACACAAGTCTGATCTTCTGTGACATCACACACACACACACACACAAGTCTGATCATCTGTGACATCACACACACAAACACACACACACGTGTGATCATCAGTGACATCACACTCACACATGTTTGATCATCTGTGACATCACACACACGTCTGATCATCAGTGACATCACACTCACACATGTTTGATCATCTGTGACATCACTCACGTCTGATCATCTGTGACATCACACTCACACACACACACACGTCTGATCATCTGTGACATCACACACACACACACGTCTGATCATCTGTGACATCAGACACACACACACACACACACGTCTGATCATCTGTGACATCACACACACACACACACACACGTCTGATCATCTGTGACATCACACACACACACACACGTCTGATCATCTGTGACATCAGACACACACACACACACACACGTCTGATCATCTGTGACATCAGACACACACACACGTCTGATCATCTGTGACATCAGACACACAAACACACACAAGTCTGATCATCTGTGACATCTCACACACACAAACACACACAAGTCTGATCATCTGTGACATCACACACACACACACACACACGTCTGATCATCTGTAACATCACACACACACACACACACACGTCTGATCATCTGTGACATCAGACACACACACACGTCTGATCATCTGTGACATCACACACACAAACCCACACAAGTCTGATCATCTGTGACATCACACACACAAACACACACAAGTCTGATCATCTGTGACATCACACACACAAACACACACAAGTCTGATCATCTGTGACATCACACACACAAACACACACAAGTCTGATCATCTGTGACATCACACACACAAACACACACAAGTCTGATCATCTGTGACATCACACACACACACACACACACACACACAAGTCTGATCATCTGTGACATCACACACACACACACACACACACACACACAAGTCTGATCATCTGTGACATCAAACACACACACACACACACACACAAGTCTGATCATCTGTGACATCACACACACACACACACAAGTCTGATCTTCAGTGACATCACACACACACACACACACACACACACAAGTCTGATCATCTGTGACATCACACACACACACACACACACACACACACACACACAAGTCTGATCATCTGTGACATCACACACACACCCACACACACAAGTCTGATCATCTGTGACATCACACACACAGACACACACACACACACACAAGTCTGATCATCTGTGACATCACACACACACACACACACACACAAGTCTGATCATCTGTGACATCACACGCGCACACACACACACAAGTCTGATCATCTGTGACATCACACACACGTCTGATCATCTGTGACATCACACACACACACACACACACACAAGTCTGATCATCTGTGACATCACACGCACACACACACACACACACACACAAGTCTGATCATCTGTGACATCACACGCACGCACACACACACAAGTCTGATCATCTGTGACATCACACACACACACACACACACACAAGTCTGATCATCTGTGACATCACACACACACACACACACACACAAGTCTGATCATCTGTGACATCACACGCGCGCACGCACGCACACACACACAAGTCTGATCATCTGTGACATCACACGCACGCACACACACACAAGTCTGATCATCTGTGACATCACACGCACGAACACACACAAGTCTGATCATCTGTGACATCACACACACACACACAAGTCTGATCATCTGTGACATCACACACACACACACACACACAAGTCTGATCATCTGTGACATCACACACACACACACACACACACACAAGTCTGATCATCTGTGACATCACACGCACACACACACACACAAGTCTGATCATCTGTGACATCACACGCACGCACACACACACAAGTCTGATCATCTGTGACATCACACGCACGCACACACACAAGTCTGATCATCTGTGACATCACAGGCACGCACGCACACACAAGTCTGATCATCTGTGACATCACACGCACGCACGCACACACAAGTCTGATCATCTGTGACATCACACACACAAACACAAACACACGTGTGATCATCTGTGACATCACACGCACGCACGCACACACAAGTCTGATCATCTGTGACATCACAGGCACGCACGCACACACAAGTCTGATCATCTGTGACATCACACGCACGCACGCACACACAAGTCTGATCATCTGTGACATCACACACACAAACACAAACACACGTGTGATCATCTGTGACATCACACACACATCTGATCATCTGTGACATCACACACGTGTGATCATCTGTGACATCACACACGTGTGATCATCTGTGACATCACACACACATCTGATCATCTGTGACATCACACACGTGTGATCATCTGTGACATCACACACACGTCTGATCATCTGTGACATCACACACATGTGATCATCTGTGACATCACACACACACGTTTGATCATCTGTGACTTGACACACACACACACACACACTCACACGTGTGAGCATCTGTGACATCACACACATGTGATCATCTGTGACATCACACACACACGTTTGATCATCTGTGAGTGACTTGACACACACACAGACACACACACACACACACACTCACACTCACACGTGTGAGCATCTGTGACATCACACACACAGGTTTGATCATCTGTGACTTGACACACACGTGTTAGCATCTGTGACATCACACACACACGTTTGATCATCTGTGACTTGACACACACACACACACACTCACACGTGTGAGCATCTGTGACATCACACACACACGTTTGATCATCTGTGACTTGACACACACACACACACACATGTGAGCATCTGTGACATCAAACACACACGTTTGATCATCTTTGACTTGACACACACACACACACACACACACGTTTGATCATCTGTGACTTGACACACACACACACACACACGTGTGAGCATCTGTGACATCACACACACACGTTTGATCATCTGTGACTTGACACACACACACACACACACACACGTTTGATCATCTGTGACTTGACACACACACACACACACGTGTGAGCATCTGTGACATCACACACACACGTTTGATCATCTGTGACTTGACACACACACACGTGTGAGCATCTGTGACATCTCACACACACACGTTTGATCATCTGTGACTTGACACACACACACACACGTTTGATCATCTGTGACTTGACACACACACACACACACACGTTTGATCATCTGTGACTTGACACACACACACACACACACACGTGTGAGCATCTGTGACATCACACACACACGTTTGATCATCTGTGACTTGACACACACACACACACACACACACACGTGTGAGCATCTGTGACATCACACACACACACACACGTGTGAGCATCTGTGACATCACATACACACGTTTGATCATCTGTGACTTGACACACACACACGTGTGAGCATCTGTGACATGACACACACACGTTTGATCATCTGTGACTTGACACACACACACACACGTTTGATCATCTGTGACTTGACACACACACACACACGCGTGAGCATCTGTGACATCACACACACACGTTTGATCATCTGTGACTTGACACACACACACACACACACACACACACACACACACACACGTGTGAGCATCTGTGACATCACATACACACGTTTGATCATCTGTGACTTGACACACACACACGTGTGAGCATCTGTGACATGACACACACACACACACACACACGTGTGAGCATCTGTGACATCACACACACGTGTGAGCATCTGTGACATCACACACACGTGTGAGCATCTGTGACATCACACACACGTGTGAGCATCTGTGACATCACACACACGTGTGAGCATCTGTGACATCACACACACGTGTGAGCATCTGTGACATCACACACACATATGATCATGTGTGGCATCACCCACACACACGTCTGATCACCTGTGACATCACACACATGTCTGATCATGTGTGACATCACAAACACACACACACACACACACGATCATAAGTGATCAATTTTGTCTGGTAGTGGGGTATGTTGAGTCAGTTGAGGGGTGAATTCTGTAAGGTGAGGGGGTTAATTCCGTCAAATGGAGGGGTAAATTGTGTCAGTTGAGGGGTGAATTCTGTCAGGTAGAGGGGTCAATTCTGACAGCTGATGTGAATAATATGTGTGTGAAGCAGCGGTTTATCTATAGCCGATGTTAGCTTTAAAACACTTTTACACAACACTAATCAACACAAGCGATGCAAACCCCCGAATACACACACTGATGTAAATAAAGATGTTAATGTGACAACATTTGTGATTTAATGTTTATAAGTCTCCCGTCAGAGCAGAAATACAATAAAGCTTAAGAGTAAAGCGCGGCTAACAGGCCTGGTGCTAATGCTAATGCTAACAGACGTCTGACTGGAGCATAGAAACGCAAACACACACCAACGACAACACATCATAGCAGCAACAACAACATTAGACTACACGCAGATCATAAGGACACACATCCAAGCACAGACTAACACGCAAACAAGAGAGCTATCAAACACACACACACATACATACATACATACATACATACATACAGACATACACACATACACACACACAGACACACACACAGTGGATCTGTTCAAACACATACTCAATTAACACACACTTGTTCATGCACGTACACTTACTGTTCAACACGCGTGTGAAATGAATGCGTGGAAAGGCGCGGGTCCGACAGACAAGAGTAAGAAAGAGAGAGAGACACGCAGGCCTGAAGATCACTGGAGCTCGAGCTCATCCACTCACTCACTCACTCACTCACTCACTCACTCTCTCTCACTACTGTGTGTGTGTGTGTGTATGTGTGTGTGTGTGCGCGCGCGCTCTCTCTCATCAGAAACAAGTGACATACAAAACCACAATAAACTGCATATTTCAAACAATAAAGGGGATGAGTGGGGTAAGATGAGCCACGTTTTACGTGTGTGGTCCTCAAGATGAAAGAAACGAGATAAACGTGCAATAAAAGTATTTCATCTAATTTCAGATTCTAAATATAAGAACACATCTCTGACACATGGTAAAAAGTGCTCCAGTGGCTTAGTTTGCCCCATGATAGGGGAAAGTTGATCCACGTCAGGGGGCAAGTTGAACCATAGGGAGATGCATTCAACTGAATTTGAAAAAAGACCATGGTTTAAAAGATTTACCTTCTAAAAAAGTGATTAAATCATTATTTTCGCTTACAAATACTAATAGTTGTTTTTTTAAGCAAATAATAACCAAATAAAACTTCACATGTCAATATCTTTCATTTGCATTTCTTAAATAACTTGTTTTGTGAAACACCAGAGTCTAACCTTCCAAACAAAGACTAAGTTTGTTGATCGAAACGAATTTCTGCTCTCACTATGTCTGTTTTTGTAGATTCTTGCCATCATACGGCGCTTTTTAATGCCAAACATGATCAGGTTCATGGAAAATATACAGGTTTAAAAATTAGAAATTGAAGTTAACTTAAGTTAAGTAAAAATATTGTGAGGCAAAACAAACAAAAAATGTCCACAAAAGTTTGCATAAATATTTTTGAGTTGCGAAATCGAACAAAATTAAGTTCATCCAACAAACTACATTGCGTCATTACTTTTTTCTCTTAGATGAAATGTGTTTCTAAATAACACCGACTTAAAAATTGTTGCTTGTTATTGAAATTAATAAGTTGTTGTTCTTAATACTGCTTTAAGCAGAGACACTGGTTGCAAATACACTTTTTTATTTTATATCTCAAATTACAATAAAAGCAGGAGCTGATTCTCTAATTTGAGTAAAACAGCATTTAAGGTATGGGTGTTTTTAACTTTTATAATCTTTTTGTATGAAATTAATTGTTTTAATAGTCTTGATTAAATAAATTTGTGTCATATACATGCATATTTTATATAAAGCCAACATAAAAAAACTCAACAAACATGCAAATAACACATCTTGAGTCCCCAAGATACGCCCAAAGCTACGCTTTTCTGAACAACGGTAACCACAAAACTAACAAATATAACAAACTCTTGAAAACCTTCAAGATAAATAATCACCAAACACAACCAAGTGTTTCTTTTTAATGAAAAATGCATGAAATAATACTAGTAGACACAAAGGTGCCGCCCCGCTCACTATCAGCATCCTGTCACATGACCCACACGCACACGACAAGCCACAGACAGCTGAGATCCATAGACACACACACAGACACACACACACGAGACAGCCACAGACAGCTCAGGCCTGCAGGATGGTAAGACAGTCTCAAGGAAAGTTTTCCTTCATCTTCTCACATCTTTAAATGAGCATCTAGAGAAAGTCTAGTTGTGATGTGGCTCTGGCTTTCATTGAAACAGGAAGTAGAATTACAGCAACAGCATTTCCTCTCCTCTGACACGCTCTTAAAATGCACTTTTTAAACGATATTCTTAAAATTATACAGTATGAAATGTTATTCTTCTCCTTTTTTTGAGATCTTTAAGGTTGTAGTTCAGATGTTTCAGCATGAGACTCCTGGTGATGTTCACCGATCACGTAACAGACGCTTTATCCAAACGAGAGAGAGTGGACGGTTTGTGTTCAGGTGTGAAAGAGTAACTCAACGTCGTTGTTTTCTCTTCAGTCAAGTTCTTTAGTGGTATGTGAGGTGGACGCAAGTCTGCAGGAAAAGCTGAAGAAGTTTCGCTTTCGTAAGGAGACCAACAACGCCGCCATTCTGAGTGAGCGACACAAGATTAGTCCTTTTGAACACATCTGAGCACACGTTTGACTTTTGCTGAATGAAATGTCTTCTGTGTTTAGTGAAGATCGATATGGAGAAGCAGCTGGTGGTCCTGGAGGAAGAGTTTGAGGTCAGTGTCATGTTTATCATGCAATCATAGGAATTAATCACGCGTGTTGTGCTTTAGTTTACTTTGAAAATGTTCCTGTTCATTGAAATCAAATCAAATATTGACCTTCAAATTATAGGAAAAACTTAGCTTCAGGAAAAAAATTATGTTGCCTCAAAGATAAACTGAATTAAGTTTAAAGCAGTAAAATTATAACAATAAACAAAAACTAAAGTAAAGTTAAAATAAAATACAAATTTATTAAGGATGCACCAATAACATTTTACGAGTACGAGTACCGATATTTTTTCTGGTATTCACCGATACCGGTACTTATAACCCATGCCTGTATAATGTAAAATTATGTTCATAAACCAGTATCTTACTGGTAATTTCTTTTCTTTTGTTTTTAGGTCTACTTTAATTTAAGTACTATTTTTAAATTAAGTTAAGAAAATTATAATAAGTAGCACAATTTTATTAGCACATTTACTTCAGTTTGCTAAAGTAAACAATATACTCTGTGGCAAATTATAAAAAATTCAAGGGGGTTAGTATGGTAAAATGTGAGTGTATTATAACTTGTTCAAGTCAACGGGACTATTATTTTGACGGAACACCGCAAAGAGCATTTGTTTAAGTTAACCTGACTTTTATTTTGACGGATCTGTAAATGGTGTTTGTTTATGTGTTCATGTCCTCCTGCAGTGAAACGCTGGCTTTAAAGGTTCACAAGCACAATGCGTTCAGGTTCATACTGGTATCGGTGCATCCCTAAGATTTATTAATCTTATATAGCAACATTAAAAATAAACCAATAAATTATAAAATGACAAAAGCATATATCCCAATTGCTAAAACTTTAACTAAAATATTATTTTAATATTAAAAATATTAATAAAACTAAATAAAACTAAAATCTAAATTAGCTCAGTGGTAGAGCATTGCGTTAACAATGCAAGGTAGTGGGTTTGATCCCAGGGGATTGCAGATGCCTAAGTATAAATGTATAGGATAAAGCAATGTAAGTCGCTTTGGATAAAAGCATCTGCCAAATGCCTAAATGTAAATGTTGTTGTTTGCTCAACCTCTTGTCATGTCAAACATGCATGACTTTCTTTCTTGTGCATAAGATAAAAGAAGATATTTTGAGATGGTCAGCGAACAGCACTGGACCCCACTGACATCTTTTGTATGAACACAAAACCCATGCAAGTGAACGGGGACAAGTCAACAACATTCTTCAAAATATCTTCTTTCGTGTTCACGCAAGAATGAAATATTTTTGTGAACTATCCCTTTTAAAGAGGCAAACAACAACAAAATTCTTCTTTCATAAACTGTTTTTCACCATTTTTAGGCAAATAATGTTGTCAAATAAACACTGTTCTGTCCTCATTACGGTGTGTGCAGCTCTGAAGGTGAAATGTTGACCTCTGTGTTCTGTGTGCTTCAGAATATCACACTGGATGAGATCAGAGAAGAACTTCCAGAGCGTCAACCTCGATATCCTCTCTGACTGTGACATTTATCTAACGCTCTGCTTTCATTTGAGCTCTGTAACCAAAACACCAGTTTGTTTTCCTTAAGTCACGTGCACGTTTATAGTTTACAGCTACAAACTGACCCATGGGGACGGCAGGATCTCGTATCCTCTCTGCTTCATCTTCTCCAGTCCTGTGGGTGAGTGAAACTTCATCATCTGACGTGACGTGTGTGTCGTTCACGGTCATCATGATGGTTCGGGGTGTTTGTGTGTTTCTCCTGTGACAGGCTGTAAACCCGAGCAGCAGATGATGTACGCGGGCAGTAAGAACCGTCTGGTGCAGTCTGCTGATCTCACGAAGGTCAACAAAACCTTCATATCTCAATCTCTGACGAACCAAACAACGTGTTTTGTTTCTCTCATCCGTGTGTCTCTTATTTTAGATTTTTGAGGTTCGTAATCCAGATGACTTGACTGAGGATTGGCTGAAGGAGAAACTTTCATTTTTTCGCTGAAATGTGACCGGCAACGTTCTGATTTCTGATCAGACACTCTTTATAATTGAAATTGTTGAAAATGTTTTATTCTTTTTAAAGCTATTGAATCAACGTTTTGTCTGAACAATACTTCCATTATCAGAATAAACAAATGTGTTATCGAATGATGGGCAGAGTCAGCATTTCTATCCTATTAGTGAAGTGAAAAGTAAAGTGACCTATTAGTCAGATACGGTGACCCATACCCTAAATGTGACCTCTGCTTTTAACCCATCCAGAATAGTGAACACAGCAAGTCGCGAACACATGTACACCTGGAGCGGTGGGCAGCTATCACTGCAGCGCCCGGGGAAAAACATCAAACATCCAACATTTATTTGTTTAGTAAATGTGCTTCGTTTCATCACAACCACAAAATCATTTCATTTTTTAATACATGTTGTTTAAATCTCATTTTGAGAGTCGTTTTGACAATTCAGAGACACCTTTCAAACGAAAAAACGCATACGAAAATTTAAGTACCATGTGATTTTTAAGGTCCTACTTTGGTTTATGGAATGTCCAGCAACAAATGTATGTATTTATATAAAAACACTATTATTTCGTAATACTAGGCACTAATTCTTACCTTACTTCTTGACTCTCAAATGATTCGTTCCGCGATTCATCTATCTAATCCCCTCGTTTCCGCTAGCCTAGTCTGATGTGAGTGGTCAGATGATCTAGTCTGATGTGAGTGGTCAGATGATCTAGTCTTCTGTGATTGGTCAGATGATCTAGTATGATGTGAGTGGTCAGATGATGTAGTCTGATGTGAGTGGTCAGATGATCTAGTCTGATGTGAGTGGTCAGATGATCTAGTCTGATGTGAGTGGTCAGATGATCTAGTCTGATGTGAGTGGTCAGATGATCTAGTCTGATGTGATTGGTCAGATGATCTAGTCTGATGTGAGTGGTCAGATGATCTAGTCTGCTGTGATTGGTCAGATGATCTAGTATGATGTGAGTGGTCAGATGATGTAGTCTGATGTGAGTGGTCAGATGATCTAGTCTGCTGTGATTGGTCAGATGATCTAGTCTGATGTGAGTGGTCAGATGATGTAGTCTGATGTGAGTGGTCAGATGATCTAGTCTGCTGTGATTGGTCAGATGATCTAGTATGATGTGAGTGGTCAGATGATCTAGTCTGATGTGAGTGGTCAGATGATCTAGTCTGCTGTGATTGGTCAGATGATCTAGTATGATGTGAGTGGTCAGATGATCTAGTCTGATGTGAGTGGTCAGATGATCTAGTCTGATGTGATTGGTCAGATGATCTAGTCTGATGTGAGTGGTCAGACGATCTAGTCTGATGTGATTGGTCAGATGATCTAGTCTGATGTGACTGGTCAGATGATATAGTCTGCTGTGATTGGTCAGATGATGTAGTCTGATGTGAGTGGTCAGATGATCTAGTCTGATGTGATTGGTCAGATGATCTAGTCTGCTGTGATTGGTCAGATGATCTAGTATGATGTGAGTGGTCAGATGATCTAGTCTGATGTGAGTGGTCAGATGATCTAGTCTGCTGTGATTGGTCAAATGATCTAGCCTGATGTGATTGGTCAGATGATCTAGTCTGATGTGATTGGTCAGATGATGTAGTCTGATGTGAGTGGTCAGATGATCTAGTCTGATGTGATTGGTCAGATGATCTAGTCTGATGTGAGTGGTCAGATGATCTAGTAGGATGTGAGTGGTCAGATGATCTAGTCTGATGTGATTGGTCAGATGATCTAGTCTGATGTGAGTGGTCAGATGATCTAGTAGGATGTGAGTGGTCAGATGATCTAGTCTGATGTGAGTGGTCAGATGATCTAGTCTGATGTGAGTGGTCAGATGATCTAGTCTGATGTGAGTGGTCAGATGATCTAGACTGCTGTGATTGGTCAGATGATCTAGTCTGATGTGAGTGGTCAGATGAAATAGTCTGATGTGAGTGGTCAGATGATCTAGTCTGCTGTGATTGATCAGATGATCTAGTCTTATGTGAGTGGTCAGATGATATAGTCTGATGTGAGTGGTCAGATGATCTAGTCTGATGTGATTGGTCAGATGATGTAGTGGTCAGATGATCTAGTCTGATGTGATTGGTCAGATGACCTAGTCTGATGTGATTGGTCAGATGATCTAGTCTGATGTGATTGGTCAGATGATGTAGTGGTCAGATGATCTAGTCTGATGTGATTGGTCAGATGGTCTAGTCTGATGTGATTGGTCAGATGATCTAGTCTGATGTGATTGGTCAGATGATCTAGTCTGATGTGAGTGGTCAGATGATCTAGTCTGATGTGATTGGTCAGATGATGTAGTGGTCAGATGATCTAGTCTGATGTGATTGGTCAGATGGTCTAGTCTGATGTGATTGGTCAGATGATCTAGTCTGATGTGATTGGTCAGATGATGTAGTGGTCAGATGATCTAGTCTGATGTGATTGGTCAGATGGTCTAGTCTGATGTGATTGGTCAGATGATCTAGTCTGATGTGATTGGTCAGATGATCTAGTCTGATGTGAGTGGTCAGATGATCTAGTCTGATGTGAGTGGTCAGATGATATAGTCTGATGTGAGTGGTCAGATGATCTAGTCTGATGTGAGTGGTCAGATGATCTAGTCTGATGTGAGTGGTCAGATGGTCTAGTCTGATGTGAGTGGTCAGATGATCTAGTCTGCTGTGATTGGTCAGATGATCTGGTCTGATTGGTCAGATGGTCTAGTCTGATGTGAGTGGTCAGATGATCTAGTCTGCTGTAATTGGTCCGATGATCTAGTCTGATTGGTCAGATGATCTAGTATGATGTGAGTGGTCAGATGATCTAGTCTGCTGTGATTGGTCAAATGATCTAGTCTGATGTGATTGGTCAGATGATCTAGTCTGATGTGATTGGTCAGATGATGTAGTCTGATGTGAGTGGTCAGATGATCTAGTCTGATGTGATTGGTCAGATGATCTAGTCTGATGTGAGTGGTCAGATGATCTAGTAGGATGTGAGTGGTCAGATGATCTAGTCTGATGTGATTGGTCAGATGATCTAGTCTGATGTGAGTGGTCAGATGATCTAGTAGGATGTGAGTGGTCAGATGATCTAGTCTGATGTGAGTGGTCAGATGATCTAGTCTGATGTGAGTGGTCAGATGATCTAGTCTGATGTGAGTGGTCAGATGATCTAGACTGCTGTGATTGGTCAGATGATCTAGTCTGATGTGAGTGGTCAGATGAAATAGTCTGATGTGAGTGGTCAGATGATCTAGTCTGCTGTGATTGATCAGATGATCTAGTCTGATGTGAGTGGTCAGATGATATAGTCTGATGTGAGTGGTCAGATGATCTAGTCTGATGTGATTGGTCAGATGATGTAGTGGTCAGATGATCTAGTCTGATGTGATTGGTCAGATGACCTAGTCTGATGTGATTGGTCAGATGATCTAGTCTGATGTGATTGGTCAGATGATGTAGTGGTCAGATGATCTAGTCTGATGTGATTGGTCAGATGGTCTAGTCTGATGTGATTGGTCAGATGATCTAGTCTGATGTGATTGGTCAGATGATCTAGTCTGATGTGAGTGGTCAGATGATCTAGTCTGATGTGATTGGTCAGATGATGTAGTGGTCAGATGATCTAGTCTGATGTGATTGGTCAGATGGTCCAGTCTGATGTGATTGGTCAGATGATCTAGTCTGATGTGATTGGTCAGATGATGTAGTGGTCAGATGATCTAGTCTGATGTGATTGGTCAGATGATGTAGTGGTCAGATGATCTAGTCTGATGTGATTGGTCAGATGGTCTAGTCTGATGTGATTGGTCAGATGATCTAGTCTGATGTGATTGGTCAGATGATCTAGTCTGATGTGAGTGGTCAGATGATCTAGTCTGATGTGATTGGTCAGATGATGTAGTGGTCAGATGATCTAGTCTGATGTGATTGGTCAGATGGTCTAGTCTGATGTGATTGGTCAGATGATCTAGACTGCTGTGATTGGTCAGATGATCTAGTCTGATGTGAGTGGTCAGATGAAATAGTCTGATGTGAGTGGTCAGATGATCTAGTCTGCTGTGATTGATCAGATGATCTAGTCTGATGTGAGTGGTCAGATGATATAGTCTGATGTGAGTGGTCAGATGATCTAGTCTGATGTGATTGGTCAGATGATGTAGTGGTCAGATGATCTAGTCTGATGTGATTGGTCAGATGACCTAATCTGATGTGATTGGTCAGATGATCTAGTCTGATGTGATTGGTCAGATGATGTAGTGGTCAGATGATCTAGTCTGATGTGATTGGTCAGATGGTCTAGTCTGATGTGATTGGTCAGATGATCTAGTCTGATGTGATTGGTCAGATGATCTAGTCTGATGTGAGTGGTCAGATGATCTAGTCTGATGTGATTGGTCAGATGATGTAGTGGTCAGATGATCTAGTCTGATGTGATTGGTCAGATGGTCTAGTCTGATGTGATTGGTCAGATGATCTAGTCTGATGTGATTGGTCAGATGATGTAGTGGTCAGATGATCTAGTCTGATGTGATTGGTCAGATGGTCTAGTCTGATGTGATTGGTCAGATGATCTAGTCTGATGTGATTGGTCAGATGATCTAGTCTGATGTGAGTGGTCAGATGATCTAGTCTGATGTGATTGGTCAGATGATGTGAGTGGTCAGATGATCTAGTCTGATGTGAGTGGTCAGATGATCTAGTCTGATGTGATTGGTCAGATGATCTAGTCTGATGTGATTGGTCAGATGGTCTAGTCTGATGTGATTGGTCAGATGATCTAGTCTGATGTGATTGGTCAGATGATCTAGTCTGATGTGAGTGGTCAGATGATCTAGTCTGATGTGATTGGTCAGATGATGTAGTGGTCAGATGATCTAGTCTGATGTGATTGGTCAGATGGTCTAGTCTGATGTGATTGGTCAGATGATCTAGTCTGATGTGATTGGTCAGATGATGTAGTGGTCAGATGATCTAGTCTGATGTGATTGGTCAGATGGTCTAGTCTGATGTGATTGGTCAGATGATCTAGTCTGATGTGATTGGTCAGATGATCTAGTCTGATGTGAGTGGTCAGATGATCTAGTCTGATGTGAGTGGTCAGATGATATAGTCTGATGTGAGTGGTCAGATGATCTAGTCTGATGTGAGTGGTCAGATGATCTAGTCTGATGTGAGTGGTCAGATGATCTAGTCTGCTGTGATTGGTCAGATGGTCTAGTCTGATGTGAGTGGTCAGATGATCTAGTCTGCTGTGATTGGTCAGATGATCTGGTCTGATTGGTCAGATGGTCTAGTCTGATGTGAGTGGTCAGATGATCTAGTCTGCTGTGATTGGTCAGATGATCTAGTCTGATTGGTCAGATGATCTAGTATGATGTGAGTGGTCAGATGATCTAGTCTGATGTGAGTGGTCAGATGATCTAGTCTGCTGTGATTGGTCAAATGATCTAGTCTGATGTGATTGGTCAGATGATCTAGTCTGATGTGATTGGTCAGATGATGTAGTCTGATGTGAGTGGTCAGATGATCTAGTCTGATGTGATTGGTCAGATGATCTAGTCTGATGTGAGTGGTCAGATGATCTAGTAGGATGTGAGTGGTCAGATGATCTAGTCTGATGTGATTGGTCAGATGATCTAGTCTGATGTGAGTGGTCAGATGATCTAGTAGGATGTGAGTGGTCAGATGATCTAGTCTGATGTGAGTGGTCAGATGATCTAGTCTGATGTGAGTGGTCAGATGATCTAGTCTGATGTGAGTGGTCAGATGATCTAGACTGCTGTGATTGGTCAGATGATCTAGTCTGATGTGAGTGGTCAGATGAAATAGTCTGATGTGAGTGGTCAGATGATCTAGTCTGCTGTGATTGATCAGATGATCTAGTCTGATGTGAGTGGTCAGATGATATAGTCTGATGTGAGTGGTCAGATGATCTAGTCTGATGTGATTGGTCAGATGATGTAGTGGTCAGATGATCTAGTCTGATGTGATTGGTCAGATGACCTAGTCTGATGTGATTGGTCAGATGATCTAGTCTGATGTGATTGGTCAGATGATGTAGTGGTCAGATGATCTAGTCTGATGTGATTGGTCAGATGGTCTAGTCTGATGTGATTGGTCAGATGATCTAGTCTGATGTGATTGGTCAGATGATCTAGTCTGATGTGAGTGGTCAGATGATCTAGTCTGATGTGATTGGTCAGATGATGTAGTGGTCAGATGATCTAGTCTGATGTGATTGGTCAGATGGTCTAGTCTGATGTGATTGGTCAGATGATCTAGTCTGATGTGATTGGTCAGATGATGTAGTGGTCAGATGATCTAGTCTGATGTGATTGGTCAGATGGTCTAGTCTGATGTGATTGGTCAGATGATCTAGTCTGATGTGATTGGTCAGATGATCTAGTCTGATGTGAGTGGTCAGATGATCTAGTCTGATGTGAGTGGTCAGATGATATAGTCTGATGTGAGTGGTCAGATGATCTAGTCTGATGTGAGTGGTCAGATGATCTAGTCTGATGTGAGTGGTCAGATGATCTAGTCTGCTGTGATTGGTCAGATGGTCTAGTCTGATGTGAGTGGTCAGATGATCTGGTCTGATTGGTCAGATGGTCTAGTCTGATGTGAGTGGTCAGATGATCTAGTCTGCTGTGATTGGTCAGATGATCTAGTCTGATTGGTCAGATGGTCTAGTCTGATGTGATTGGTCAGATGATCTAGTCTGCTGTGATTGGTCAGATGATATAGTCTGATGTGAGTGGTCAGATGATATAGTCTGATGTGAGTGGTCAGATGATGTAGTCTGATGTGAGTGGTCAGATGATATAGTCTGATGTGAGTGGTCAGATGATCTAGTCTGCTGTGATTGGTCAGATGATCTGGTCTGATTGGTCAGATGGTCTAGTCTGATGTGAGTGGTCAGATGATCTAGTCTGCTGTGATTGGTCAGATGATCTAGTCTGATTGGTCAGATGATCTAGTATGATGTGAGTGGTCAGATGATCTAGTCTGATGTGAGTGGTCAGATGATCTAGTCTGCTGTGATTGGTCAAATGATCTAGTCTGATGTGATTGGTCAGATGATCTAGTCTGATGTGATTGGTCAGATGATGTAGTCTGATGTGAGTGGTCAGATGATCTAGTCTGATGTGATTGGTCAGATGATCTAGTCTGATGTGAGTGGTCAGATGATCTAGTAGGATGTGAGTGGTCAGATGATCTAGTCTGATGTGATTGGTCAGATGATCTAGTCTGATGTGAGTGGTCAGATGATCTAGTAGGATGTGAGTGGTCAGATGATCTAGTCTGATGTGAGTGGTCAGATGATCTAGTCTGATGTGAGTGGTCAGATGATCTAGTCTGATGTGAGTGGTCAGATGATCTAGACTGCTGTGATTGGTCAGATGATCTAGTCTGATGTGAGTGGTCAGATGAAATAGTCTGATGTGAGTGGTCAGATGATCTAGTCTGCTGTGATTGATCAGATGATCTAGTCTGATGTGAGTGGTCAGATGATATAGTCTGATGTGAGTGGTCAGATGATCTAGTCTGATGTGATTGGTCAGATGATGTAGTGGTCAGATGATCTAGTCTGATGTGATTGGTCAGATGACCTAGTCTGATGTGATTGGTCAGATGATCTAGTCTGATGTGATTGGTCAGATGATGTAGTGGTCAGATGATCTAGTCTGATGTGATTGGTCAGATGATCTAGTCTGATGTGATTGGTCAGATGATGTAGTGGTCAGATGATCTAGTCTGCTGTGATTGGTCAGATGATCTAGTCTGATGTGAGTGGTCAGATGGTCTAGTCTGATGTGATTGGTCAGATGATCTAGTCTGATGTGATTGGTCAGATGATCTAGTCTGATGTGAGTGGTCAGATGATCTAGTCTGATGTGATTGGTCAGATGATGTAGTGGTCAGATGATCTAGTCTGATGTGATTGGTCAGATGGTCTAGTCTGATGTGATTGGTCAGATGATCTAGTCTGATGTGATTGGTCAGATGATGTAGTGGTCAGATGATCTAGTCTGATGTGATTGGTCAGATGGTCTAGTCTGATGTGATTGGTCAGATGATCTAGTCTGATGTGATTGGTCAGATGATCTAGTCTGATGTGAGTGGTCAGATGATCTAGTCTGATGTGAGTGGTCAGATGATATAGTCTGATGTGAGTGGTCAGATGATCTAGTCTGATGTGAGTGGTCAGATGATCTAGTCTGATGTGAGTGGTCAGATGATCTAGTCTGCTGTGATTGGTCAGATGGTCTAGTCTGATGTGAGTGGTCAGATGATCTGGTCTGATTGGTCAGATGGTCTAGTCTGATGTGAGTGGTCAGATGATCTAGTCTGCTGTGATTGGTCAGATGATCTAGTCTGATTGGTCAGATGGTCTAGTCTGATGTGATTGGTCAGATGATCTAGTCTGCTGTGATTGGTCAGATGATATAGTCTGATGTGAGTGGTCAGATGATATAGTCTGATGTGAGTGGTCAGATGATGTAGTCTGATGTGAGTGGTCAGATGATATAGTCTGATGTGAGTGGTCAGATGATCTAGTCTGATGTGAGTGGTCAGATGATCTAGTCTGATGTGAGTGGTCAGATGATCTAGTCTGCTGTGATTGGTCAGATGATCTAGTCTGATTGGTCAGATGGTCTAGTCTGATGTGATTGGTCAGATGATCTAGTCTGCTGTGATTGGTCAGATGATATAGTCTGATGTGAGTGGTCAGATGATCTAGTCTGATGTGAGTGGTCAGATGATCTAGTCTGATGTGAGTGGTCAGATGATATAGTCTGATGTGAGTGGTCAGATGATCTAGTCTGATGTGAGTGGTCAGATGATCTAGTCTGATGTGAGTGGTCAGATGATCTAGTCTGCTGTGATTGGTCAGATGGTCTAGTCTGATGTGAGTGGTCAGATGATCTGGTCTGATTGGTAAGATGGTCTAGTCTGATGTGAGTGGTCAGATGATCTAGTCTGCTGTGATTGGTCAGATGATCTAGTCTGATTGGTCAGATGGTCTAGTCTGATGTGATTGGTCAGATGATCTAGTCTGCTGTGATTGGTCAGATGATATAGTCTGATGTGAGTGGTCAGATGGTCTAGTCTGATGTGAGTGGTCAGATGATCTGGTCTGATTGGTCAGATGGTCTAGTCTGATGTGAGTGGTCAGATGATCTAGTCTGATGTGATTGGTCTGCCGCGAATGAGACGCACAAGCTACAGTGTTTGGGGGAGAAGAGTGAAGTTTTGGCGGGCAGTCCTAGCAAAACATAAGCGGGGACTATATGTAGTGACGTACATCCGCCGCGGTTCACGAATCGGACTAGAGACGACTCGTTTGCGTGATTCAGAGTTGATTCTCTTTTTACCAAGCCTATAATTTTGTTATTCATTCACCTTCGGATTTACAACTTGGCAGACTGCTTACTTCCAAACACAACAACATTACACACCGCATGAAATGTTAATCTCAAGATCTCATGTTATACTCTTTAAAGGCTTCATTTAAAATACAAACTCGGTTTTAACAAAATCCTTGTTTATTTACAATGCGTATACAGTTACACTTATGTATGAAAACAACCGGCACATCAAAATCTGAAGTATAACTTCATTCAAACACCCTCTCTCACTTCAATTCTTATACAGTTTCATTTTTCGTATTCAGACGAAATCCATCCAGATTTCACCCTAAACCTTAACGAAACCTTTTTTTTGTGAACAGTTGTATTTATTTATTTTTATGATTTAAATAGTACATCATGGTAGTTTTGTAGCAGTTTAAGCTTTATGTATTGACATACACCATATGCAGATTGCTTTCATTATATTGCATTACAGTAATGGGGAGCATTCTTTATCCTCAAGCAAAATGTAATTATGATCCTTTAAATGTTTAGGGTGAACAGTGACCTGGACGTGTTCTAATGTAATATGCCTGCACAACACTAAAACAACACAGAGTGATGTGTTGAAGACTAAAAAAGAACCCAATCAGAACAAAAATAGATTTCATCTAGACGGAGAAACAAAGTATCTGAGAAGAACCGAGAGATGTTCGTTCAGCTTATAATAAAGAGAGAGAGAGGCAGGGAGGGGCCGTGTGTGATGTGTCAGGCTTTCATTCGCTGTCGCTGGCGTCGCTGGATTCTGACGCTCCCTCACTGCCGCTCTGCTTCTCGCTGCTGGTGTTGCTTCTCGCTCGCCTGTCACCATCATTATCATCATCATCCTCACTGTCAATATCACTGCCGAAGATCTCCTCTTCATCACGCGCCTGCCGGTCCTCACCGCTCTCGCTGCTGCTGGCCTTCTTCTCAGGAAGATCCTCTTCTGCCGGCCGTTCCTCCTCCTCACGCTCGGACTCGCTCTCAGAGTTCTCGGATTCGCTCGCTTTCTCTCTCTCCTCACCTGAACACACACACATTAATGACACATGCTAAGAACACATTCATGACACGCACACATGTGATGATGATGTTACCAGAGTCCGGCATGTCTCTGTCTATGTTGAGCTCCTCTTCTTCATCCTCTGGCTCGTGATTCTCCAGCTGAGCCTTGCGGGCCTCCTGCGCACACACACACACATCAGGTTGTGTTAACATACGGATTCTCATTGTTTATATGACCCTAAATTCAACCGGTTTATTCAAGAAAACAACTAAATGATGAAACACTCTACATGAGACGAAAATCAAACCATGTACACATCAATACAACAAACCTTAATTTCAAAAACTACACAACAAAAATTGTGTACTGACCTGAGCTTCCAGCTCTTTGTCGTTCATGTCTCTGTGTTTACACACCAGCACAGCGTTTGTGGATGACTGAGCTCCGGCCTTCGCACGACGCTTGCTCAGACGCACCCTAACACACACACACACACACACACACGGTCACTAAAGCTCTCTATAACACGGCAGAGATTTGCATTTGTGGGCGGAGTCAGTGCTTACCTGGTCTCCAGCTCATTATAATAAACTCCATCTCCGTCTCTGAAGATAAAGAAGTAATTCTCCTCGTAACCTTTACTGGCTTTGTTCTTCACGTTCCAGTTGTACTCACGAGCGATCTTGTAATCGTACCTGCACGCGCACACACACACACACACACACATTACAGATAACCGTTTGTGAGATTGTGAGTGTGTTCCTGTGTGTTTGTGTATCTTACACTTCATCAGGCATGAATTCCACATCTTCATCTACGTCTCTCTTGCGTTTGCGCATCGTCTCTTCGTTGGGCAGAAAGTACGCCACAAACTGGTTCCCTTCTTCATCCATCATACCCCTGTGCACACACAACACATGACCACATGTTCATGACACGCATTCATCTCTGCATTCACACAAACATCTGTTCTCACAGATCACCTCACACACCTGATCATGGCCTGTGACATCATATCCACTCCTGCAGGTGCAGACACATCTTTAGGTGCTGGGTCTGAATCAAAGATGACTTGAGCACATGGATTAATCCACATCTGTGAATCAACAGACAGACAGACAGAGAGAGAGAGACATGTGAACACAGTGTGTGAGTGAGAGAGAGAGAGAGAGAGAGAGACATGTGAACACCGTGTGTGAGTGAGAGAGAGAGAGAGAGAGAGAGAGAGAGAGAGAGAGACATGTGAACACAGTGTGTGAGTGAGAGAGAGAGAGAGAGAGAGAGAGAGACATGTGAAACACAGTGTGTGAGTGAGAGAGAGAGAGAGAGAGAGAGAGAGACATGTGAACACAGTGTGTGAGTGAGAGAGAGAGAGAGAGAGAGAGAGACATGTGAACACAGTGTGTGTATGAGAGAGAGAGATGAGTGTGTGTTCTGCTCTCTGTGCACTATAATTGTATTGTAGTATTGTGTGATATGGTAATATTTTGGCTCTTACGATGACATGTGTGTTTATTTGTGTGTGTGTGGATGTGTGCGTGTGTTTAACCTTAAAGTCTGGGAAGGCGGGCAGCACCTCCACAGGTGTGACTCTTGGTTTGCTGTAATGTTGAGTAATCTAAAAGATTCAAATGAAGAAATGAGTGTGGAAGCATGTGATCAGACGTGTGATATCAGACAGAATCAGATTACTGCTGACCGACTTCTGTGCGTCCTCAAACGTCTTCTCAATGGCTGCGATCTGACTGTCTCTGTCTTTATAGATCTCCTCCTCTGTGAACTGCTGTTTCACTGACACACCGATCCTACAAACAAACACACACACACACACATGTCAGGTGATAAAACAATCATTGGAGGTGTCAGTGCGACAGGTTTCTGCTGTGTCTCACTCACTTGACTTCCACCTTATCATTGGAGATGCCGTATCTGTTGAACTCTGTGGAAATGTACTCCGTCTTTCTCATCCATGGTACCACCTTCGCATGCTGCTGCGACCTACACACACACACACCTGTGTCAGCACTACAGGTTAAAGGTAAGAGGTCCAAGAAAAAGAATCTCTTTAGTACCTCTTTGAGCTGGAGGGAGCCTGAATGTCTTCTTCCAACAGTTTCTCATCAGCAATGTCCAACAAGACTGAAGACAAACACACACACCTACGATGAGTTACAGTCAACTGGACACACACTGCGAGGAGTGTGTGTTTGTGAGTGTGTGTTAGGCTGAATAAGAGTCATTCCTTGCTTGATATTATATGTGTGTGTGGTTTCTTACTGCTGGGGTCTATGCGGTATGTATCAGGATTAATAAGATCGATAGTGACGCCTAGGTCCGGTTCAGTCAGCAGCTCGTGTTTGTGTTGTTTCTCTAGTGAAGTGGCTTTGTACTGCACAAACCTGCAACACAACAGCACAAATATCTCAAGAGCTCTAACAGCGGTGTGGATAAAGACACAAACATCAGACTGATCTCACATCAGTACCTGTGCTGGTCAAACGGGTAGGTGATGAACTTCGGGTCAAAGGGGATATCAGGAAGACTATTTCCATATTTCACTCGGCACACAACACCAGACCTGCAAAACACACACACGAGAGTTTATTATACACACACATATATATATATATATATACACACAGACACACAGATTTTGTGTGAATATTTTCTACCTCTCTGGGACACTCCTGTGTGATGAACTCCTGCAAAAAACATACACAAAACACACTCATTAAACACTACACACACGTGACACATGAGCACAATACTTCAACATCAGCAAGTTTAAACCTCATTCAATGATAAAACCAGTCAATCACTGATATGTTGTATTGACATGCGAGCAATTTATGTGTTGAATGTGTCATATGTGATTTGCAGCTAATGTTATTCATGCGTTGACGTTCTCACCGGTGCGCGTTGTCGCGCTGCGATTGCGTCTGTATCGTGGGAGCCATGGAGAAATAAACGCGTCTCTGCGCAGAAAATGAAGTTTAAAGAGCGACCGGAAAGAAAATTAATAGTTTTTAAGACCTCCAGCAAGTGTAGAGAAAAACCAAGTGCAGCCCGTACAGGACATTCACTACAGGACCCCGCGCGCAGCTGCCTAGAGCGCTGCCTGATTCAAACACGCAACGCGTTCACCGAACACAAACAATGATTTTGTGGTTAATACGAACTATGTTTTTCGGTACGAAAAAATAAGACTTTTTCTTTTGAAATAAAGAAGTTAAATCAATGAATACATGAGGTGATTTGTTGGATTGATGTGAACCGTCAACGGCGCCGCCATTTTGGACCGGGCAAGCTGTCCTGTAATGCGTTTACGTCTATAATCCTATTTCAATAGTTCACGATCTCCACGGAGTTTTGTCTCCAACTACTCATATAATCTCGATATACTTGACCGCTCTATTAGGCGTCGCTATTTCCTCATGAGGAGTTATGAGAACATAAATCATAATGAGACTGTGTTTATGAAGATACTGCTGGTAGGATTTGGACATGAATGGCCAGCAGAACTCTCATCAGACCTCAAATGAGGAGGCTTATCAACATAACATGTATTAAGAAACACTCATTGCAAAACAGACTGCTTTATTTTTATTTTCTTGAAAAATGACAAAATAGAAATAAGATTAAGAGAAAGAAAACCTTGTCAATCCTGAAATATAAATGTGTGACAGTCATGTGAGCATTTGACTCCTATAAACATGTGAAATCATGTAAAGATATATACTATGATCATATCTATATCTTATCAATCAAACATTCCATTGTGTTGCTTCAATAAACTGCAAATAGGGTTTGTGTTTTAAAACAAAACTAGTTTCATGATAAAGAACACACATTTTACACGTTGCTGATTAATGTATAATTTTACTTTCTTTCAAAAACAAATTTTCTCAAATGTCTCATAGAAACATGCAGATGAGAGAAAGGATTCAATGAAACTACAGGCTGTGGAGTGAAGTGTATCTAAAGGTAGTTTCTAGAAACTCGTTCAGGCACTCAACCAGCACAGCTGTCGCACCTCGAGTGCTTTGGAAGGTGATGACATAACCATGACCTCTGACCCTCTGGTCCATCCACGTCCCTCTTGGTTGGCACGACATCATATTCTCACGTTTGCGTTTGTGTAAAGAAATCGACTCTGTGCCAGGAGATAAAACGACAAAGTCACAAAGGTTGCGAGAACACAAACACACAAACCTCGTGGTTAATTAAGCACTTCTGTTACCTGTTCAACACATACAGGAGACCAGGTTCATCTGCTAACTCCCTGCAAAACAACAACAGCCAAAGTCAGTTTATTACTGGTATTATCATGGAATTATCTGCTCTACTGCTTCACTCACTGGGAACCCCAATGGTAGAAAATTCGGTCCTGATAATACAGACACAAGAAGAGCCAAACACTGATGCTCTCCAACCAGAAGATCACGAAGAGGAACCAGATGCAGGACAGGAGCAGCTCACACACCATCCTGATAAAAAAACACCAGCGTCAATCAAACAACCCACCTGACAAATACAGAAAAACACCCGAGTCAATCATACAACCCACCTGACAAATACAGAAAAACACCAGCGTCAATTAAACAACCCACCTGACAAATACAGAAAAACACCAGCGTCAATCATACACCTGACAAATACAGAAAAACACCAGCGTCAATCATACAACCCACCTGACAAATACAGAAAAACACCAGCGTCAATCACACACCTGACAAATACAGAAAAACACCAGCGTCAATCATACAACCCACCTGACAAATAAAGAAAAACACCAGCGTCAATCACACACCTGACAAATACAGAAAAACACCAGCGTCAATTAAACAACCCACCTGACAAATACAGAAAAACACCAGCGTCAATCATACACCTGACAAATACAGAAAAACACCAGAGTCAATCACACACCTGACAAATACAGAAAAACACCAGCGTCAATTAAACAACCCACCTGACAAATACAGAAAAACACCAGCGTCAATCATACAACCCACCTGACAAATACAGAAAAACACCAGCGTCAATCAAACAACCCACCTGACAAATACAGAAAAACACCAGCGTCAAGCATACACCTGACAAATACAGAAAAACACCAGCGTCAATCAAACAACCCACCTGACAAATACAGAAAAACACCCGAGTCAATCATACAACCCACCTGACAAATACAGAAAAACACCAGCGTAAATCATACACCTGACAAATACAGAAAAACACCAGCGTCAATCAAACAACCCACCTGACAAATACAGAAAAACACCAGCGTAAATCATACAACCCACCTGACAAATACAGAAAAACACCAGCGTAAATCATACAACCCACCTGACAAATACAGAAAAACACCAGAGTCAATCAAACAACCCACCTGACAAATACAGAAAAACACCAGCGTCAATCATACAACCCACCTGACAAATACAGAAAAACACCAGCGTCAATCATACACCTGACAAATACAGCAAAAACACCAGCGTCAATCAAACAACCCACCTGACAAATACAGAAAAACACCCGAGTCAATCATACAACCCACCTGACAAATACAGAAAAACACCAGCGTAAATCATACACCTGACAAATACAGAAAAAACACCAGCGTCAATCAAACAACCCACCTGACAAATACAGAAAAACACCAGAGTCAATCACACACCTGACAAATACAGAAAAAAACCAGCGTCAATCATACAACCCACCTGACAAATACAGAAAAACACCAGAGTCAATCAAACAACCCACCTGACAAATACAGAAAAACACCAGCGTCAATCATACAACCCACCTGACAAATACAGAAAAACACCAGAGTCAATCACACACCTGACAAATACAGAAAAACACCAGAGTCAATCATACACCTGACAAATACAGAAAAACACCAGAGTCAATCACACACCTGACAAATACAGAAAAACACCAGCGTCAATCATACACCTGACAAATACAGAAAAACACCATAGTCAATCACACACCTGACAAATACAGAAAAACACCAGCGTCAATTAAACAACCCACCTGACAAATACAGAAAAACACCAGCGTCAATCAAACAACCCACCTGACAAATACAGAAAAACACCAGCGTCAATCATACACCTGACAAATACAGAAAAACACCAGCGTCAATCAAACAACCCACCTGACAAATACAGAAAAACACCCGAGTCAATCATACAACCCACCTGACAAATACAGAAAAACACCAGCGTAAATCATACACCTGACAAATACAGAAAAACACCAGCGTCAATCAAACAACCCACCTGACAAATACAGAAAAACACCAGAGTCAATCACACACCTGACAAATACAGAAAAACACCAGCGTCAATCATACAACCCACCTGACAAATACAGAAAAACACCAGAGTCAATCAAACAACCCACCTGACAAATACAGAAAAACACCAGCGTCAATCATACAACCCACCTGACAAATACAGAAAAACACCAGCGTCAATCACACACCTGACAAATACAGAAAAACACCAGAGTCAATCACACACCTGACAAATACAGAAAAACACCAGCGTCAATCAAACAACCCACCTGACAAATACATAAAAACACCAGTGTCAATCATACAACCCACCTGACAAATACAGAAAAACACCAGCGTCAATCATACAACCCACCTGACAAATACAGAAAAACACCAGAGTCAATCACACACCTGACAAATAAAGAAAAACACCAGAGTCAATCACACACCTGACAAATACAGAAAAACACCAGCGTCAATTAAACAACCCACCTGACAAATACAGAAAAACACCAGAGTCAATCACACACCTGACAAATACAGAAAAACACCAGCGTCAATCATACAACCCACCTGACAAATACAGAAAAACACCAGAGTCAATCAAACAACCCACCTGACAAATACAGAAAAACACCAGAGTCAATCACACACCTGACAAATACAGAAAAACACCAGAGTCAATCACACACCTGACAAATACAGAAAAACACCAGAGTCAATCACACACCTGACAAATACAGAAAAACACCAGCGTCAATTAAACAACCCACCTGACAAATACAGAAAAACACCAGCGTCAATCAAACAACCCACCTGACAAATACAGAAAAACACCCGAGTCAATCATACAACCCACCTGACAAATACAGAAAAACACCAGCGTAAATCATACACCTGACAAATACAGAAAAACACCAGCGTCAATCAAACAACCCACCTGACAAATACAGAAAAACACCAGAGTCAATCACACACCTGACAAATACAGAAAAACACCAGCGTCAATCATACAACCCACCTGACAAATACAGAAAAACACCAGCGTAAATCATACACCTGACAAATACAGAAAAACACCAGCGTCAATCAAACAACCCACCTGACAAATACAGAAAAACACCAGAGTCAATCACACACCTGACAAATACAGAAAAACACCAGCGTCAATCATACAACCCACCTGACAAATACAGAAAAACACCAGAGTCAATCAAACAACCCACCTGACAAATACAGAAAAACACCAGCGTCAATCATACAACCCACCTGACAAATACAGAAAAACACCAGAGTCAATCACACACCTGACAAATACAGAAAAACACCAGCGTCAATCAAACAACCCACCTGACAAATACATAAAAACACCAGTGTCAATCATACAACCCACCTGACAAATACAGAAAAACACCAGCGTCAATCATACAACCCACCTGACAAATACAGAAAAACACCAGAGTCAATCACACACCTGACAAATACAGAAAAACACCAGAGTCAATCACACACCTGACAAATACAGAAAAACACCAGCGTCAATTAAACAACCCACCTGACAAATACAGAAAAACACCAGAGTCAATCACACACCTGACAAATACAGAAAAACACCAGCGTCAATCATACAACCCACCTGACAAATACAGAAAAACACCAGAGTCAATCAAACAACCCACCTGACAAATACAGAAAAACACCAGAGTCAATCACACACCTGACAAATACAGAAAAACACCAGAGTCAATCACACACCTGACAAATACAGAAAAACACCAGAGTCAAACAAACAACCCACCTGACAAATACAGAAAAACACCAGCGTCAATCACACACCTGACAAATACAGAAAAACACCAGAGTCAATCACACACCTGACAAATACAGAAAAAAACCAGAGTCAATCACACACCTGACAAATACAGAAAAACACCAGCGTCAATCACACACCTGACAAATACAGAAAAACACCAGAGTCAATCACACACCTGACAAATACAGAAAAACACCAGAGTCAATCACACACCTGACAAATACAGAAAAAAACCAGTCAACCACACACCTGACAAATACAGAAAAACACCAGCGTCAATCACACACCTGACAAATACAGAAAAACACCAGAGTCAATCACACACCTGACAAATACAGAAAAACACCAGAGTCAATCACACACCTGACAAATACAGAAAAACACCAGAGTCAAACAAACAACCCACCTGACAAATACAGAAAAACACCAGCGTCAATCATACAACCCACCTGACAAATACAGAAAAACACCAGCGTCAATCACACACCTGACAAATACAGAAAAACACCAGAGTCAATCACACACCTGACAAATACAGAAAAACACCAGCGTCAATCACACACCTGACAAATACAGAAAAACACCAGCGTCAAACAAACAACCCACCTGACAAATACAGAAAAACACCAGAGTCAAACAAACAACCCACCTGACAAATACAGAAAAACACCAGCGTCAATCACACCCCTGACAAATACAGAAAAACATCAGAGTCAATCAAACAACCCACCTGACAAATACAGAAAAACACCAGCGTCAATTAAACAACCCACCTGACAAATACAGAAAAACACCAGCGTCAATCATACACCTGACAAATACAGCAAAAACACCAGCGTCAATCAAACAACCCACCTGACAAATACAGAAAAACACCCGAGTCAATCATACACCTGACAAATACAGAAAAACACCAGCGTCAATCATACAACCCACCTGACAAACACAGAAAAACACCAGCGTCAATCATACAACCCACCTGACAAATACAGAAAAACACCAGCGTCAATCACACACCTGACAAATACAGAAAAACACCAGCGTCAATCACACACCTGACAAATACAGAAAAACACCAGAGTCAATCACACACCTGACAAATACAGAAAAACACCAGCGTCAATCATACACCTGACAAATACAGAAAAACACCAGCGTCAATTAAACAACCCACCTGACAAATACAGAAAAACAACAGCGTCAATCACACACCTGACAAATACAGAAAAACACCAGCGTCAATCATACAACCCACCTGACAAATACAGAAAAACACCAGCGTCAATCATACACCTGACAAATACAGAAAAACACCAGAGTCAATCAAACAACCCACCTGACAAATACAGAAAAACACCAGAGTCAATCACACACCTGACAAATACAGAAAAACACCAGAGTCAATCAAACAACCCACCTGACAAATACAGAAAAACACCAGCGTCAATCACACACCTGACAAATACAGAAAAGCACCAGCGTCAATCATACAACCCACCTGACAAATACAGAAAAACACCAGAGTCAATCAAACAACCCACCTGACAAATACAGAAAAACACCAGAGTCAATCATACAACCCACCTGACAAATACAGAAAAACACCAGCGTAAATCATACACCTGACAAATACAGAAAAACACCAGAGTCAATCACACACCTGACAAATACAGAAAAACACCAGCGTCAATCACACACCTGACAAATACAGAAAAACACCAGCGTCAATCACACACCTGACAAATACAGAAAAACACCAGCGTAAATCATACACCTGACAAATACAGAAAAACACCAGAGTCAATCACACACCTGACAAATACAGAAAAACACCAGCGTCAATCACACACCTGACAAATACAGAAAAACACCAGCGTCAATCACACACCTGACAAATACAGAAAAACACCAGCGTCAATCACACACCTGACAAATACAGAAAAACACCAGCGTCAATCACACACCTGACAAATACAGAAAAACACCAGAGTCAATCACACACCTGACAAATACAGAAAAACACCAGAGTCAATCACACACCTGACAAATACAGAAAAACACCAGCATTTTCACACACTCCGTATCACTACAGACACACGGGCGCGCGCACACACATCGACATACACGTGAATAAGGTGAAGAACGAGGCAAATAAGGTGTTAATCGATAAACACGCTGATAACTCACTGCCACAAATCAATATTATGATGTCTTTACAGAAAGCAGACACGAGTCTGTGTGCGTGTACGTACAAACACAATAAATACAACTTTACTGCGTGAATCTGTGCTGACAGGAAGTGAAACTCATGAAACAATAACAAACGGAATGAAGTTAAGTTACACGACACGATCACTCTGTTGCAGCGCTTCCGGAAACATTCCAAATAACACTCGTGTCTGGCGAAGACCGCAGAGTGACATCGAAGTATCGCGATAACGGAATGCTCCATATGCTTTCGGATCGCTATCGCGACACTTCTATGTAGAACGCGATAGGTGTGCGCAGCGCCGAATCTCTTTAAAGCGTATTTTAAAAAATCCTTTTTATTTTCACAAACCTTTGGATGCTATTATAAATAAATTAAAGTATTTGGAAACATAATAATTTTACACAAACCCTGATCTAATGAATGAGGAGAAAAATCGGCAAAATGAATGCTTTGAATTTGACCCGGAAGTGTGTTTGCCTTTCCAGGAAATGACGTAAACACTACAGTAAAGCAAGGGTTGTGGTGAAGGCTAGCTATTCGTTAAAGTTGAAATATGAATATGGTTTTGTTCAGCCAGTTTTATCGATAAAGATTTTGATCAGTCAGAAGTTATGTGTCTCAGCGCGAGCCCGCGGAGTGCGCGTGCAGGTGCGTGTGTCAGTCATTATTCATCAGTCATTCTTCGTATGTCCATTATTCATCTTTCATGTATTCATCATGATGACGTCAACGTTAGTTATTTACCGTATGATACCGTCACTGTAATATTGTACACAATATCTCTGTTATTCACTGTTTGTATTAGAAATGTCTCATGTTTTTCTCTCAACTGATATCAAACTCTTTATGTGTTAGTGACATAAGTAAACTCTGAAAGCTGAGATATTTATTTTATTTATTTTTGATCACGTCACATGGGCTTATGACGGTTCATCGGTGTTTTTTGGGCACTGACAGTGATTCTACACTGAACATTTTTAAACAAAGTTAATTTTAATAGAGACTTTAAGAGTTTCAAAGCAGATGTACAGAAAACACATGGTGTAATAAAAAAGCAATAAATAAAGATATATTAAGAATAAAATGGAAATATAATTATGAAAACAAACTTTTTGTGAGTTCTGTACACAAAGTACTGCAAATGTAAAGATGTAGTACATAGGTGATATTATCTGTATGTACACGTTATATAATAAGAGCACAGTGAACAGTACACCAGTGTAATAAAGATGTGTTTAATTTCTGCAGATTGACATCGTGGTCTGCGTGTGATCTCTGCATCTCTCCTGACCTATGGAAAATCTGTGTCTTCAGCAGATGTGAAGTGACCCATGTGTCTGCTGCTGATTGAGAATTGTTTCTCGTCTCCTGAACGTTGAATTGAATCCCGACACTGCCGTCATGTCTCTGCCCGAGGATCGCGGGAAAGAAAGAGAGCGCGGCGCACGCCCTAAAGTACGCCAGAGCCGGTCCGAGGAGAGAAGAGACGGGGCAAGGAGAAAGGGGGGGAGCGGGAAAAAGAAAAACCACCCGTCACATGACCTGACCTCCGTGCGGCCCGTGAGTGATGGCTTCGAGTACGGCGATCTGTTGAATGGCCTGCACGGATCCAGCGAAGGCGGCTCTTCCTCTCCCGTAATAGAACACAGGAGATGGCAGGTCCTGGGCTCATCGGGATCCTTGTTATCAGAGAAGGTTTCTGCCGGACCGTCGATAAGCTCGCCCGCCTCCGACCCCGGCTGTGACGCGGACAGCAAGTCCTCTGGTGGTAGCCGCACGCTCCGGCAGAAGATCCAGGACGCTGTAGGACAGTGTTTCCCCATCAAGAGCCACAGCCAGGGTTTGTCACAGCCTGCCCCAGCGACAGCCCTGTGTTCCTCCAGACGTAAGATCCTCCTGAGCGAGCTCATGCTGGACAGCTGTCCGTTCCCGCCCGGGTCCGACCTGGCCCAGAAATGGAACCTCATCAAGCAGCACACAGCTCCCCTTTCTCAAGCGCCCATCCCAGATTCCTCCGCCACCACCACCACGCTCATCGCCACGCCCGTGGAGGATGAGGAAGATCGTTTAAGGGAGAGACGACGAATAAGCATCGAGCAAGGCGTGGAGCCGCCGCCTAACGCCCTGATCCACACGTTCGAGGTGACGGCTCAGATAAACCCGCAGTATAAACTGGGACCCAAACTGGCACACGGAATGAACGAGCTGGCCGGAGACGAGCGGGCCACGCTGCACCAGCTGCTTCTGCAAAGCTGTTTGGACACGCTGGACGAGGTCGCCGCCACATCCTCCATGACGGCCGACGTCGAACTGGCCGCCGCCTCTCCTTCCGCGCCTTCCCTGACCGGGGTGACGTTCGTTCAGACGGAAAGCCCCAAATCGCAAGACGGACAGCATCGCGTGCACACGCAAATCGATTACATCCACTGTCTGGTGCCTGACCTGCTCCAAATCACCAACCTGCCCTGCTACTGGGGCGTCATGGACCGATACCAGGCCGAGACCCTGCTGGAGGGCAAACCCGAAGGCACGTTTCTGCTCCGCGACTCCGCACAGGAGGATTACCTGTTCTCCGTCAGTTTCCGGCGGTACGGCCGCTCGCTGCACGCGCGCATCGAGCAGTGGAACCACAACTTCAGCTTCGACGTGCACGACCCCAGCGTGTTCCACGCGCCGACCGTCACGGGCCTACTGGAGCACTACAAGGATCCCAACTCATGCATGTTCTTCGAGCCGCTGCTGTCCACCCCCACACACCGGACGCATCCTTTCAGCCTGCATCACATCTGCCGCGCCGTCATCAGCGGCTGCACCACGTACGACGGCATCAATGCGCTGCCGCTCCCCAACTCGCTGAAGGAGCACCTTAAGGAGTATCACTACAAGCAGCGCGTTCGCATCCGCAGGCTGGACGCCTGGTGGGAGTGAGAGACAGACGTCTGGAACGAGACCAAAAGTGCCATTCCTCTTCCTGTAAGACCCTCTGTTGCACACAAAAGATGCGAGTGCCTTTCTGATGTTTGATTGACGTTCTGCGGTGTAACTCCTCCTCCTCATGTTAGCATCGAAGGGTTCAAGTATCTCAAGAGACGATTCGTTCGAAAGTCATTCATTCCCCCTCACTCTGTATGCAAGGCTTTTATTTTCCAGAGGAACACGAAAGAAGATATTTTGAGAAATGTCTCTGCGGTTTTGTACAAGGGAAATCAGTGGAGTTCGATGATCAACATTCTTCCAAACATCTTCTGTTGTGTCCTGAAGAAGAAAAAAACTCATGCAGGACACGAGGAGGTAGAAAAGAACTGTCGTGTTTGGGTTAAACTGTCCCTTTAACACAGCGCTGCAACTACAATATTTTTGTTTTTATCAAGAAGAGTGTTGCGTGGGTTTCCTCTGTGCACGTGAGTTTCCTCTAGGACATAAAATGTTTTATAGATTCATAAATGATCTTCTCGCTGCTGGATCACACATATCACAGGCAGCCACTGGATGAAACGTCACTGGAAACTGGTGCTTATGGATTGGTCAGGCGGTACCGCTGATAGTCTACATTAGGTGAAGGAGTGGACTTGGTTTAATCTTTATTAGTTTGACGTGAATGTTGATGTCGTGGACCAACCATGTATCATCTTTGAAGCTCCGTCCCGCTGTCTGGATCACTCAATACATTCACAGATCAAGTGTCGACATACATGTTTGAGTAAACAAATCAACAACATTTAACCAAGAGACACACATGCAAACGTTTGCATGTGTGTTTTTTTTATTCATGAGGGATTCTGCGTCTGTTTGCTGCACATGCGGATGTGCCAGTGAGAATCTACACATGAAGTTTGAGAAACATCATTCTCTGTTCATCTTTAAATGAAACGTCTCATCAACACTATATTAGAATGTAAATGATTAATTTCATGTGTGTTGAACAGTTTGACAAAAAAATATTTCATTGACTTGGAGACAGTACAAAGGGAAAAAGCATCTTTTGCATCCCAGTTTTTCTCTGAAGTGACATGAAGATCTCGCGAAAACGGAACAAGGTTAGCAGATTTATAAAATTAACTTGCTGTTTTTTACTGAATATTTTGTACATGTAGACGAGTCACCGCACAGGTCGAGTCTGGATAGATGTGAATGAGTGAGCAGACGGTGAGGATGTTAAGAGCTTATGGTGATTGTCGGAAGATTTTGGACCATCGTGCACTTTTTCAAGAGCATCTCTTATCACAGCTTGCCTCGTTTTTTACACTGATGTTTATTTATTTTCTTTTGCCTAAAATGTACGTTTTGATTTATTAAAATCTAGTGTGAATAATTCCACTGCTGTGTAGGACGTAATAAAAGCACATATTATTAAACTTGATATTTTGTGGGGGCATTTTGTGTGTGTTCTTGTTTGCATTTTTGTCCAATTTAATGATTCTATGTTTTTTTATTAAAAAATACCAAATACTTTAAACATACTTTTTACTCAGCAAGTGCAAGAATGCATTTTTAATGAAAGTTATGGCGAACCGTTTGATCTTCCTGTATCTCTTAGATTTTTTTTAATGATCTTGCTCAAAATTATTGTCAGTATGGAAGTTTCCCAAAGACAGATCTTTTCGTCAACACCAGACCCCACATTACAGACACCGATTTCGATGTCGTTTACACTTTCTCTATACATTACAAAAGAAATTGTATGTAAATAGTATTTATATATCTAAATATATTGGGTTAGGTTCTGATTGCTTCTATTGTTTTCCACATTTGTTAGTCGCTTTGGATAAAAGCTTCTAAATGTGAATGTTCTCTCGCGTACGGTCAATGGTTGAGTGACTTTTATTTTGAAGCGCGGCTGAGGCGGCCGCCATGTTTGTCTCTGGTTGCTGTGGTGGAGACGCGGCGCTTCATTTTTTAAACTTTTTCTTCTAAATTCATGAAATTCTTTAAAACGGAGACTATCTGAAGCACAGGTTACATGAGCTGTAAACCCAGAACAATGAGATAACCCCTGCACACGTGAACGCGCGAGAGAGGTGTGGATTAAACTAATCGCCTCAACTCTTATTGGCAATATCACAGAATCATTTGTATATGATTGATACGTTTTGAATAGATTTTGTTTATTGAGCAGAAGTTTTCTGTATGTAATAGTGTTTTGATGACAGTCGTTTCTTTGTAAGATTTATCAGGTGAGATTATTCAAAGAAGGCCTGTGCCCGCTCCTCCAGGCGTCACCATGACAACCACGGGGCTTCACATCGGAGACCAGCTCGTCCTCGAGGAAGACTATGATGAAAACTACATCCCGTCTGAGCAAGGTGACCATATTTGTTTGTTTATTTAACTGATAACCACAAACAAACCTAACATTAAATGTCTCAGTGGTGCCCTGGTATGGGATCAGTGTCACGTGGGGGATTAGGACGAATTTCCCCTCTGTGTCTCTCAGAAATCCACGAGTATGCTACAGAGATCGGCATCGACCCCGAGCGAGAGCCTGAGCTGCTATGGCTGGCCAGAGAGGGGAGGGTGGCCCTCCTACCGCCCGAATGGAAACCCTGGTAACCCACGTTTCCGTGACAACACAGTGGAGTTTGATGTGGAGACAATAAGTGAGGGTGTGTGTTTGTGCTTTCTGTAGTCAGGACGTGACGGGTGAAGTGTACTACTTTAACTTCTCCACGGGTCAGTCCACCTGGGATCACCCCTGCGACGAGCATTACCGTCACCTTGTGTCTCTGGAGCGGGAGCGTGCCCAGCAGGCCAGAACCGCTCCGGTGGCGCCCGCACTCGCTTTGGGGAAGAAAAACAAAGAGAAGAAGAAGAAAGAGAAGAGAGACAAGAAGAAGGAGAAGAGAAAAGACCAGGAGAGTGTAAGAGCTCCGGTGGTGAGTCTGCCCATCGGCATCTTAAAACAGTTCAGACGACCAGAGGAATCAGAGCGAAGACAGATCAGACAATCAGAGAGATCGGACTGAAGACAAATAAGACAATCAGATAGATCAGACAGAGAACAGATCGTACAATCTGAGAGATCAGACTAGAGACAGATCAGATGATCATACTAAAGACAGCTCATACAATCAGAGAGATAAGACTGAGAACAGATCATACAATCAGACCAGAGACAGATCAGACTAAAGACAGATCCGACAATCAGAGAGATAATACTGAGAACAGATCATACAATCAGACCAGAGACAGATCAGACTAAAGACAGATCAGACAATCAGAGAGATAAGACTGAGAACAGATCATACAATCAGACCAGAGACAGATCAGACTAAAGACAGATCAGACAATCAGAGAGATAATACTGAGAACAGATCATACAATCAGACCAGAGACAGATCAGACTAAAGACAGATCAGACAATCAGAGAGATAAAACTGAGAACAGATCATACAATCAGACCAGAGACAGATCAGACTAAAGACAGCTCATACAATCAGAGAGATAAGACTGAGAACAGATCATACAATCAGACCAGAGACAGATCAGACTAAAGACAGATCAGACAATCAGAGAGATAAGACTGAGAACAGATCATACAATCAGACCAGAGACAGATCAGACTAAAGACAGATCAGACAATCAGAGAGATAAGACTGAGAACAGATCATACAATCAGACCAGAGACAGATCAGACTAAAGACAGATCAGACAATCAGAGAGATAAAACTGAGAACAGATCATACAATCAGACCAGAGACAGATCAGACTAAAGACAGATCAGACAATCAGAGAGATAAGACTGAGAACAGATCATACAATCAGACCAGAGACAGATCAGACTAAAGACAGATCAGACAATCAGAGAGATCTGACTAGAGATAGATCATACGATCAGACTACAGACAGATCAGACAATCAGAGAGATCAGACTGAAGACAAATTAGACTATAAAAAATATCAGATTGAAAGCAGATCAGAACCTTGGAGAGATCAGACTGAAAACAGATCTGACACCGGAGGGATCCGACTGAAGACAAACTATACAATCATATAGTCTGCTCATCGGCATCTCTCGCCTCCTCACGCGATGTCATCTGTTAAATCAATGACACAAATCCTTCGTGTTTTTTGTCAGCTCACAGAAGTGTGTGTTTACCTCGTCTTCTCTTGATTCTCTCTCTCTCTCTGTGTGTGTGTCAGGTGTCAGGTGCTCTGGCTCCCATCCGGGGTCTGTCTGAGGGTTCTGCTGCTCCTCTCAGAGGTGCCTTGGGCAGTTTGTCTGGACTAAAGCCTCTTAAAACATCTCTAGGGGTAAAACAGGATCATCTTTCACTCATGAATCGTGTCTTTGGGTGAGTGTATAAGTCATGCTGTGTGTGTGTGTCAGGGAGCGAGGGTGAGCCGTCACGAGGAGCGGAGCGCTGAGGAAGACTCTGAGCAAGAGGTGTGTTACACAAACACATTAAACATCAGACACACAGACCTCAACAGAAACTCATCCGTGTGTGTGTGTCTGTAGAGACTGCGGGACTCCGGTGGGCTTCTACACAACCTTCATCTGGATTTGGATGCTCTGGGCGGAGGTCTTCTGTACGAGGTGAACAGCAGACACTGGCCGTCATCCACCTTCTTTTTTGCTGTTTTTTAGTTTGATGTCTGTTTATTGTTGGACTGGCGTATTCCCTCAAGGCACCTCACACGTGTCCATCACAAGGTTCCTGCTGTGAAAAAGATGGCCGCAACTGGCAGAAATATGTGAAGGGTCGTTGTGTGTTTGTTTCAGGAGAGTGAGGTCAGTGGCACGGTTCCGCCTGAAGAAAGAACAGAACCTGAACTACAAGATCTGGCTTTATCTGGAGATCACAGCCCAGAGGTCTGTCTCTGACATGCCTGATGTTGACTCTTCTCTTTGTGTTCCTCTCACCTGTCTCTGTGTGGCTTATTAATAATTGGTCTGTTTGTTTGTGGCGAGGAGTGTGTGCATGTGTCTGTCTGTCTCTAACCTCCGTCCCTTAACTGCAAGGGCTCCTCGGGTGGACGTCACCTCCCATCCACACCACCGGGGGGCAGCAGGGAGTACAGCAGCATAGCCTCCTGCCCGTTAACCTCTGAGGCTGCGGCGTCTAGTGTCCGAGAGGAAGACGAGGAAATGAGTGACAGGAGCGAAGGAGTGCAGGAGGAGGTGATGGAGGAGACATGTGCAGATGAGGAGAACGCCAGGAACAACAGAGACAGTGACGAGAGAGAGAGCTTCAGCAGACCTGACCAGACACGGAAGAGATCAGACACTCGGAGAGATAAGACTGAAGACAGATTAGACGACCAGGGAAATTTAACTGAAAACAGATCACACACTAAGAGAGATCAGGCTGAAAACAGATCAGACACTAAGAGAGATCAAACTGGAAACAGATCATACACTCCAAGTTATCAGACTGAAGACAAATTAGACCATCAGACTAGAGACAGATCATACGATCAGACTAAAGACAGATCAAACAATCAGAGAGATCATACTGAAGACATAATAAACAATCAGATTGATCAGACGGAGAACAGATCATACACTAAGAGAGATCAAAATGAAGACAAATTAGACAATCAGAGAAATCAGACTAGAGACAGATCAAACGATCAGACTAAATACAGATCACACAATCAGAGAGATCATACTGAAGACAATTTAGACGATCAGATGGAGAACAGATCATACAATCAGGGAGATCATTCTGAAAACAGGTCATACACTCAGAAAGATCAGACTAGAGACAGATCATACGATCAGACTAAAGACAGATCATACAACCAGAGAAATCAAAATGAAAACAGATCAAAAACTTGGAGAGATCACACTGAAAACAGATCAGACAATCAGAGAGATCATACAGAAGATAGATCATATAATCAGAATGATCAGACAGAGGAAAAATCAGAGTTAGAGAGAGATCAGATAGAGGAGAAACAGAAGAGATCAGACAGTGAAAAAGATCAGGCAGAGAAGAGAAAACAAGCAGAAGCATTAGAGGATGAAAGAGAGAGAACAATACAGAGTGAGAAGAGTGTTTGCTCTGTGGAGGAAGAGTGTAGAGAGAGGGATGAAGAAGAACAGAGTGAGGAAAGAGCCGAGAGCACATCGCACCTGATGAGTTCACAATCACGTCACGAGAGAGACGGCAAACATCAGACCGACAGAGAGATCGAGCTCTTTCACAGTCCTGACACTCCTGCTCGTATAACAAACATGAAATCAGACACACGCAAGTTTGTTCCTCAGTGGAATCCTGTGTGCAGTGAGGTATGACTGAGTGTCCCGCCCCTTTCCTGTGAAGCCACGCCCACATACGCTACCTGGCCCCTCCCTTCACTGTGTTGCAGCTGCTTTGATTGTGTTGTGTTGATGTGACGCAGTGTTGTGATTTGATCTGATTCATCTTTCAAACATTTCAACATCAACATGCAGAGATTCATGAGTGCAAACATTGAATTCATGACAAACATCAGCTGATGCATCAGATTATCAGACACTCCAGTGTAAACATGCATCAGACGATCAGTGTGTCAGAGACTGCTGTGTGTGCTGCCCGCCCTGCCCATCCACCCATGCACTCATTCATTCCCAGAATCCTCTCCGGCTGTCTTTCTCAGTCATTCGCTTGTTGTGTGCTATCTGTGGGTGTGTGTTTTGTGTCAGTGTGAGTTTGTTGTAATGTTTCAGTTCATTTGTGTGTGTATCTGTATTCTGCAGCTCAATTGTGTTAGTAGTAAATATAGTGAGATAAATACCTGAAAAAAATCCTTAATTACTCTAAATTACTTCAGATAAATGTAATGTGTGATGTCATTTCCTGTGTTGTGACAGGAATCTGAGGCTATCGAGCCTGTGAAGTCACTGTCCTTCACTGATGATGTCCAGGTATGACCTCATACACACACACGGCACATATAAGTGTATGTGTCAGATGAACATGAACATCTCTATCTGTGTGTCAACAGGGTAGTTTTCACACAAAGTTCTCAGAGAATGTGTTTGACCTGATGGAGCTGTCACCTGCAGAGGTACCACACACACATCAATGCACGTGTCATCAACTAAAGCTTGACTGGACTGATGGATTTATTCTCTACAAACATTAACAACTGTCATTTTTACCTTTGACGATGTCACCAACCACACGTCTCACTCTCACTCGCTCTCACTCTCTCTTTCTCTCTCTTAGAAGAGTAACGAGGCAGAGCGAGTGTTACAGGTGGACAGCTGGAAGGTCTCTGATGATGTCATCAGGTGAGAGTCTCACACACACACACACACACACACACACACACACACACACACACACACACTGCTGCACACACAGAAACAAACTGTGACTTGAATCCATTCTGTTTGTGTAACTGCAGTCCACATGTTGTGCATGATAATGATGAAGTGATGATTATGATTGATTGGTGTATTTGTGCTTGTGCTCACAGGCTGGAGGATGTGACGTCTGCCAAGATCCTGCAGTCTGCAGACATCAGCCGACCCTCGACCGCTCGCGGCCGCAGTGACATCAGCACTCATGGTGATAGAGACAAGAGTGAGCAGAAGAAAGAAGAGCGACAGGCCATCAGACAGACAGTGCTGGAGGAGAAGAGGAAGAGTGATGAAGAGGAGAGAGACAGACGGATGCAGGAGGAGAGCAGGAGACTGACAGATGAGAAGGAGAAGAGACTGCAGCTCCTGCGAGCCACTCTGATGAAGGAGGAGGAAGAGGAGGAGCTGAGGATGAGGGAGGAGAGCGCTGAGCAGCTGAGGTGAGTAAGCAACCTGTTGCATTGTGGATTATTTCTGTGAGTAGATGTCGCGTTCACTACGTCACTGGTGTTCAGCGGAAATGTAACGCAGGATAGGTGGGAGGTTCACTTACCTGATTGAAGCACAGACCAGTCAAAAGGTGAAACGTGGACCAGTAAAATCCCAAAAGGGTGTGTTAGGATCCAGAAATGATTAAATGCGGGCTATAAGTGGGAGCGAGTATTAGTTCGGCATGTTTCCTCGTCAGGAGAGATACGCCACCGGTAAGCTGCTGTTTCTATCAATTGAGTTTGTTGTCTGTTGCGCTACTGCTGTGCGGCCGTTGTATGTTTGCGCGGTTTTTACATTCTTAATAACTGCTATTTTGGTCACGATGATAAAACCTTGGGAGCGGTCGAATGTTTAATGTTGTCGGCTCGATAGTATCCGTGGCTATAAAAGCAAATGTTTGAAATTGGAGCGTTTCACTGTCACACGATTTACTTCCTGTTTGCGGTGCTGGATGGGTAATGTAGTTAACCACTTTACATTGGTAATGGATTACTATGCTCAGCGATGATACTTAAAACTACACTCACTGTTTTCACTTTAAGCTAACATGCTGAGGGCACCTTTGGCTATTGGTTTGATGTGTGGCATTGACTTTTGTGTACTTGGTGTGTGTGAAATTGTTGTGTTTCTGTGTTTAGATGCATGTGCTTTGTTTAGTCATTCAATTTAAACACAAAGTATAATTATAGTATTAAATATTGACCATATTGGAATTTATACTTATTAATATTTGTATATTCAGAATTTATGGTGTATATGACTATCAATATTGTTGTTTACACTGTAGCCCTTTTATTTCTACAGGTTTATAACCTGCTTTTTGTGGCTGCTTTTGTGGACTTAATAAAAACCACAACGAGTTATAACAACGTGTCTTTTCCTGACGCCCTGTTCGGTGGGGAGATTCTTATAGAACCGAACAGTTATAAACCGCGGCCCGCTGCACTAAATTGAATGCAGCTAAAAAACAGCCACGGACTGCTTCATTAAGGAAGCTTAATCAACCCAGGTTCAGGTGGCCTCTCACCTCTGAGACTGACCCCAAGTTTATCATTAATCAAGCTGCCCGTTGATCAGGGACAAAGGAGCACGTGTGCACATTGGCATGGACAGCTCTCCAGTCAACACAAAGGGAGTAACAATGGCAGACTTGGAAAGGCTTAAAAGTGTGCGATCAAGAGCACAGGCTTCATTCACAAGAAGGGCTCATACTCTCACCAAACCAGGACTCTTGGAATCAACTGAAGTTCTCAGGGAATGGAAGATTTTCAGGACAGACTTTTCTAGAACCATAGATGCGGGACATGAGTATGTTGAAGCCCTGAGGAAGTCAACAGATAAGGAGGTCATAGAATCTGCAAACCAAATTGATGTAAAGACAGCGGAGTGTGAGAACAGGTTCCTTGAGGTAAAGAATGCCACCCAGGAAACCTTTTGGGCCAGCTACGCAGAGGAGGCGTTTTTTAAGCAGGCTAAAACAGCGGAGTCGGCCATCACTCAGGCAGAGGAAGAGGAAGTTAACCCTCGGAATTCAATCAAGGACCGCAGGCTGAGAAATAGAGGTCTTGAGAGAGAGGTCAGTGAACTCGAAGAAATGCTGGAAGAGTGGAAGGAGTTGGTTCCTGGTCCAAAGGCATTAGATCTCAGGACACGCTACAAGACATTAAAGAAGAGGGTCCTGGCGTTGTCTGACAAACTGAACCAAGACGAAGCTGACCAAGTAAAGGGTAGAGAAAGTCATCTGGGAGATGATAGCAGCGCGGTTGGTGATCCGACACAAGATGCTTCTTTTCTCTCTCTCCCTGACATGTCTGCCGGTCTCAAGCTGAAGCCCAAAACGTACACGGGGGGATTGAAAATGAACACCCGGCCCCTCTCACAGCAAAATAGCCCAGAAAGGTCCGAAGAAAGCTTTAATCTCAAGCCTCAAATCAGCCTTGAAAGAGCACGGCTACCCACTTTCTCTGGTGACATAAGGGACTATTACCGCTGGAAGACAGAGTGGGAGGACCTACAAGAATTGGGTAACCCACAAGGTGTGGAATGTATAAAAAAGTTCCACTTATTGAATAGTCTCCACGAAAAGGTCAAGAAGGATCTCGTTCTATCTAGCTGTGGATCCGCCAACGATATGTTTAGGCTGCTGGACAGCAAATACGGGAACAAAGCGAAAATAGTCCTGATGATCACCAACGAGGTCCAGTCTCTTCCCCCCGTCAAAGGAAATAATCCAAGAAGAACCATTGAATTGATCCAAGCTGTTGAAAGGGCACTGTACAACCTCCAGATTCTTGGTGAAGAGGATGCCGTGAAGAACCGTGTTGTTGCTCAATCTCTTGAAAGCAAGCTTCCCAGTTCACTCAAGAAGGAGTGGATTATGCACAAAACTGACCCAGCAAATAAGTTCTCTCCACTGTATCATTTTGATTGCCTTCTAAAATTCTTGAAAAGACAGGAGGAGATTCTTGAGGAGTTGGATCAGTTGGAACCAAGCCCTGCAGATAGAGGCCCTGTGGAAAAGGGTGCTGCAGATTACCCAGATATGAGAGGCAGGAAGTTTTTCACTAAAACCACAGCAGGTCAGAAGGACAACTATCCCAGCTGTACTGTCTGTGCAGATGACTCTCATGCCGGCAAGCTATTTGCGTGTAAGATCTTCAGGGAGCAAGATCTCTTAAGAAAAAGGGCCCATGTGAAGAAGCTAGGGTTGTGCTCCAAGTGTTTGCGGCCCCACCCTAAGGATGGTAAAGGATGCACACCCAGATACCTCTGCCCAAAAGTGGACTGTCGGAGAGAAGGGGTGTCGGACCACAATTACCTTCTGTGTCCTAAGCCACCGACCCCAAAGAAGGACAACAGCAGTGAGGAGCAGAGTACCATAAAATTGGAGGAAAGAAACTTGGCCTAACCAACAAACAAGAGGAGTTCCTGGCAGAACTTACTCCAGTACAAAGAGAGAAATACAAGAATGCGTTCTCAAATAAAATATCATCAACTGTATGTGCCAAGGTTGAAGATGGACTGCAAGAACATCCAGTGGTGATGATGCTGATGGAAGTGACGACAAACTCGGGTTGCCTTATTGGTTCCCTAATCGACCTCGCATCTGATACCAATTATATCACCCATGAAACTGCCAATCGCCTTGGACTGTGCGGTGAGAACATCAGGCTTATAGTCCATGGAATCGGGGGGATGAAGAAGACTGTCCTGACCAAAAGATATTCACTGCGGCTGAAGGTGAAGACATCGAAGGGAAAAGTGGCAGAGCATAGAATTCTTTGCTATGGCCTGGAAAATATTGCGGAGGTGACTCAATCAGTCACTGCCGAGCAACTGCAGAAGTTTTTCCCAAATGTACCCAGAGTCGAACTAGTCCGTCCCACAAAGATTGTCCTCCTTATCAGCCATCGGGAAGGTCGTCTTGTTCCCCAGCCAATCAGGATTGTGGAAGACCTCGTTCTCTGGGACGGTCCGCTAGGGAAGACTGTTGGGGGAACCCATCCCGATCTCATTGAGACAGTCGACCTGGCTGTGTACTACTCTGAAACTCACCTTGCAAGAACCATGAGATCAGCCTCTATGGCATATAAAGAGACCATCATACCTCAAGAGGAGGAAGGAAATGCGCCTGTCCAGAGCACCGCAACCGCCAACAAAGAGGTATTCGAGTGGTTCAGGTGGGACAGCATCGGAGCTGCGTGCAGTCCTCAATGTGGCGGCTGCAAGTGTGGTAGGTGCCCCCCTGGTGGAAAGGAAATGACCCTTAAGGAAGAGCGGGACCTGGAAAAGATAAAAGAATGCCTAACATACGTGCTGGCGGATAAACACAGCAACTCTCCCCACTGGGACGCAGCTTATCCCTGGAAGACAGACCTCAAAACACTGCCAAACAATCGGCAGGCAGTGGAGGCGACCTTCAGAAACACTGAGAAACGTCTGGAGAAGGAACCTGTGTGGAAGGCTGCATACAAAGAACAAATACATGAAATGGTTTCAAGAGGGGCTGCGGCAAAACTCACAGGAGGAAATTAACAACTGGGAAGGACCTAAATGGTACATCAGCCATCTGGTTGCACCAAACCCTCACTCCTCCTCAACCCCTGTGAGAATTGTGTGGAATAGTAGCCAAGAGTTCCGAGGCATAAGTCTAAATGATCTCCTTCACAAGGGTCCCGAAGTACTCAATCCAATCAGAGGTGTCCTTCTGAGATTCAGGAGTGGACTCCATGCTGCATTGGGTGATGTAAAAAAGATGTATAACTCAGTTTGGTTAAAAGAAGATGAAGTTCACCTCCACCGCTTTCTCTGGAGAGACAACCCTGAGGACGACATTGAGGTGTTTGCAGTCGTCAGAGTAAATATCGGTGATAAACCCGCAGGATGTATCGCCCATGTTGCAATGAAGGAGACGGCCAACCTCCCTCAGTTTGCTGATATGATTGAAGAACGGCGAGCTCTGACTGAGGACAGCTATGTGGATGACATCCTGACATCACACGATGACCTCAAAACGCTTGAAAGGATAACCAAAGGGGTTGAGGAGATTTTAAAAGCGGGAGGCTTCTTCCTCAAACCGTGGGTTCTGTCACGCCAAAGTGGGAGGAGTGGAGCCCCTTCTGAAACAACTGTACCCAGGACCCTGGTACTGCCCAACCAAATGCATGATGGGAGAACAGAGCGCTTGGGGTCGGCTACGAACCTGAGACAGACAAGCTTCGGTTGCTGACTTCTATCAACTTCTCTAAGAAAAGAGGGAAAATGAGGACAGGATTAAATCTGAGCATGGAGGATGACAGGGAACCCCAAATCCCCTTACCCGACGCATACTTCTTAGCCAGATTGCCGCATTATACGACCTGGTTGGTCTTGCTTCACCAGCCAAACAGAAGGGAGTGATGTTGGTACGAGAATCATTTCAGGAAGCTGGCAAGGACAACCCATCTAAAGATACATGGGATGTCCCTCTCTCACCAAAACTTCGAGAAGGCGCAATAACGCTTTTTGAAGAATTTGTGAGACTTGGCCAGGTAAAGTTTGAGAGAAGCCTCACGCCGCCTGGAGCCACATGCCCACCAACAGGGATTACGTTCTCAGATGGAAGCGAATCCTCCTATGGAGCTGTACACTACCTGCGGTGGGAAACCCGAAACAAAGTTGAAATAAAGTTGGTGGAATCCAAGGCTAAACTCACCCCTCTCGACCAAAAGGGAGATGTGATCAAAGCAGAACTCTGTGGCGCAGTCTTCGCTACACGCCTAAAAAAGTATTTTGAGAAGCACTGCCTCATTAAAGTCAAGCAATGGATTCACTTTGTGGATAGCCAAACAATCCTGGCAGCCATCCAAAAGGATAGCTACGGCTTTCAGACCTTTTTCGCAAATCTAATCGGTGAGATTCAGAAAGCCGGACATGTGGAAGATTGGAGGTGGATTGAAGGCAAACGAAACATTGCTGACATACTTACCAGAGGTGCAACTCCTGAGGAACTTAATGAAGGGTCAGAGTGGCAGCAAGGTCCTGAGTTCCTGAAATGGCCTAAGACCAACTGGCCTATGAAGATGGCCAGTGAGATTGCATCCTCTGCTGCTGAAGATGTGGGAAAACTTCAGCGGAAAGCCTTCTCAGCAGTGGTCACCAGAGCTCAGTCAAAAGAAAGAACTGCCCTTGACGAGCCTGACATCAAGGCGGACCTTAGGTATGGAGAATCAGGTAGACCGACATCACCAGCTGTTCCGGGTGCAAAATCAGCGGCAGACAGGCAGAGAAGGCCCTGGGCAATTAGTCTGGTACGCCTTGTGGAACCTCAACGCTTCAGTTCTCTGTCTAAACTGTGTGGTTCCATAGCTTGGACTCGACGGGCTGCAGAAACCTGGCTGAGAAAACGCCAGGCACTAGACTCCTCAAAGTGGGAGGTAAACCGCTTTATCCTGTCTATTGAGGAGAGAGCGCAAGCTTTCCGAGACCTGGTCCTCGCAGCCCAGGATGGCAGTCAGGTCCTGGACTCAACACTGAACCGCTTGGTGGTCCACAAGGACAGGAGGACAGGAATCCTTCTCTGTGGAGGACGAATCCAGTCCTGGAAAGAGGATGGAACAGCTGTTCCTTTAATTCCATTTCGTTCATGGCTCGCAACACTACTGGCAAGAGAAGCTCATGACGAAAATCATGAAGGCGTTGCTGCCACGCTTTTGCGCACCAGGAGGAGAGTATGGATTGTGCAAGGTCGGAGGATAGTAAAGAAAGTTGCAAACGACTGTATTACATGTCGCAAACTGAAAGGGAAAATGTGCCAGCAGATGATGAGTGATCTGCCACCAGAACGCTCACAGCGTGCTAACCCATTTGAGTATACCGCACTAGACCTCTTTGGCCCCTTCGAAATCAAGGATTCTGTAAAGAAAAGAACAGGAAAAAAAAGTTTGCGGCATAGTATTCTGCTGTATGGCATCAAGGGCAGTCCATGTGGACCTTGTTGACGACCAGTCATCTGAAAGCTTTCTCCAGACGTACTCTCGCTTCGTAGCATTGAGAGGCAGTCCCAGAAAATTGTGGTCAGATAGGGGAACCAATTTCATTGGGGCAAAACCTGCCCTACAAGACTTGCATAGGCACTTGTCTAGCTTACGGGAAGCATCCATAGAGGACAAAGCCGCCAAGAATGGGACAGTGTGGGCATGGAACTTTCATCCGGCTGACGCACCTCATCGCAACGGGGCTGCGGAAGCTGCAGTTAAGCTCATAAAAAGGGCTCTCACTAGCCTCGGAGGGACTACAAGCTCACTCACCTGGGGTGAGCTACAAACCCTCTTCTACCAGGCAGCTAACCTCACCAATGAAAGGCCAATTGACGCCCGGGCACAAGAACAAGAAGACTCTATAGAGTATTTGACCCCCAATACTCTGCTTCTCGGGAGGACCAGGCAAGGACGAGATACAGGAGGAATTGACTTGTGCATCCATCCCTGGCGCCGTCTCAGATCCATCCAGATTGGTGTAGATATGTTCTGGAAGAAGTGGAGTGAACTTGCCGGACCTAATCTATTCATTCGGCCAAAGTGGCACCGGACTCAAAGAAATGTAGCAATCGGTGACATTGTTTGGATCGCTGATCAAAACGCACTGCGAGGGCAATTCCGGCTTGGACGGATCCAGGCCGTGTATCCTGACAAGAAAGGAATTGTGAGAGACGCAGACGTTAAGACGTGTGCAGGCCCCTCCGCCTCCCTAATAGTTGGGCAACTTAAGAGAAATACTCAGCAGCTGATGTTAGTCATCCTACGGAGAGACGTGAGGAGACTGGTAGTCCTCATACCTGTGGAAGACCAGTAACTCCTAGATCCCGTCTCTTCGGCCACCAGTTCTGTAGGCGCTGCCTAAACGCCCAAACCCCAATTCTGAAGGCATTACCTAAGGATGCTTCTCCTTTTCTCACTCTCTTTCTCTCTCTCTCTCTATGCTGCCTTCACCACCACATGCACCACCATTCACGAAGAATGAAGAGTACATACCCCATATTACCAAACCTGGCAGAATAGAATACATCTGTCAGGGGAGGTGCGTGAACAGTGACAATGGTGCCCTATTCTTCATGAAAAAAAAAAAAAAAAAAAAAGTGTATATTATGTGGTGTAATGTAATGTTTTGTCTGTGACCGCCTTGAATCACATGATCAATCGGTCAAGTGGGAGGTGTCGCATTCACTACGTCACTGGTGTTCAGTGGAAATGTAACGCAGGATAGGTGTTAGGATCCAGAAATGATTATATGCGGGCTATAAGTGGGAGCGAGTATTAGTTCGGCATGTTTCCTCGTCAGGAGAGATACGCCACCGGTAAGCTGCTGTTTCTATCAATTGAGTTTGTTGTCTGTTGCGCTACTGCTGTGCGGCCGTTGTATGTTTGCGCGGTTTTTACATTCTTAATAACTGCTATTTTGGTCACGATGATAAAACCTTGGGAGCGGTCGAATGTTTAATGTTGTCGGCTCGATAGTATCCGTGGCTATAAAAGCAAATGTTTGAAATTGGAGCGTTTCACTGTCACACGATTTACTTCCTGTTTGCGGTGCTGGATGGGTAATGTAGTTAACCACTTTACATTGGTAATGGATTACTATGCTCAGCGATGATACTTAAAACTACACTCACTGTTTTCACTTTAAGCTAACATGCTGAGGGCACCTTTGGCTATTGGTTTGATGTGTGGCATTGACTTTTGTGTACTTGGTGTGTGTGAAGTTGTGTTTCTGTGTTTAGATGCATGTGCTTTGTTTAGTCATTCAGTTTAAACACCAAGTATAATTATAGTATTAAATATTGACCATATTGGAATTTATACTTATTAATATTTGTATATTCAGAATTTATGGTGTATATGACTATCAATATTGTTGTTTACACTGTAGCCCTTTTATTTCTACAGGTTTATAACCTGCTTTTTGTGGCTGCTTTTGTGGACTTAATAAAAACCACAACGAGTTATAACAACGTGTCTTTTCCTGACGCCCTGTTCGGTGGGGAGATTCTTATAGAACCGAACAGTAGATGTCATGTTAAGGTGTGTCAAATACATTTGCTTCATGTGCGTCAGATTACTGAAGGAGCAGCTGCTGAGAAAGACACGAGACGAGGAGGAGAAATTAAACACACTGAGACACACACAACTTCAACGAGTCAGGTACACACAACCACCCGCATACACACATGCGCACACACACACACACACACACACACAAACATATAAATGTCGTTCTGCTGTGTGCAGGGATGAGAGTGAGGTGAAACTCAGAGATCTGCGTTCAGAACTGGAGGTGAAGCGTGATAAGGTGGAAACAGAGATGAGGCGGAGTCTGGAGCATCTGAGGGCGGAGTCAGAGGAGGAGCTCAGAGCAGAGAGGAAGCGGCTTCTGGAGAAGAAGGACGAGCAGCTGACCTCCATCAGACTAGAAGTGTGTGTGTGTGTGTGTACTGCAAATGTTGTTCATACTAGTTAAACACTTTCATTGAGTGTGTTGTGTGATGTTATTTAGTTACACTGCTGTATTGAGTACCAAGAGCAAAATACTCACACACAACATCATTGTGTTTTTCAGACTAAACTGAGTGACAGACAGAAAGATTTACGAAGTCCACGACCAGAACAACCTTTAGCAGAATACCAGAGAGAGGTACACAAACACAGAACACAATATATAGTTTGTACAGTATAAATGATATCTATGAAAAGACCCCATAAAACACAACGTGAGTAAGTGTGTGTGTCTGTCAGCTGACTGACGTGCTACAGGAAGTTCGCGAGGAAGTTGAGAGAGATCACAGAAGAAAACTCCAACAACGGAAAGAGGAACATCAACATGAACTCCAAAACCTGAGAGAGACACATCTGGAACAGGTGCACACACACACACACACACACACACACACACACTTCTGTAAGATATAACTATATATAACTGTCTGTCTGTCTGTGTGTGTGTGTGTGTGTGTGTGTGTGCGCAGGAGAGCCGAGAGAGAGAGCGTTTACTACATTCTCTTCAGGAGGAGAGAGAGACTCTCATCTCTAAACACACAACACAACTACACAAACTCCAAAATATGCTGGACACACAACTAGAGGAAATCCGCAGGACACACACACAAAAGGTCAGCGCTCACACAACTCCACAATCATCACACATCAACTGCAGAAATATAGACAAGATGCTAATCTCTGTGTGTGCGTGCGTGTGTGCGTGCGTGTGTGTGTGTAGGAGTCAGTGTTACAGGAGTTGATGAAGAAACTGGAGATACAAACCAAAGAACTTCACACACAGGAGACTGAACTGCAGGCAAGAGTGTGTGAACCTTTCACTTGAGTTTTTAAATCATGAGACTTTCTAGTTGTGTATTTTGTTGTTGTTAGGGTTCATTCATTTAGATTTGTCGTGAGTCAGTTTTAAAGGTTTTATTAGGTTTTGTGTGGATGTGATGATCGTAACCGTGTTGATGAATTATGTTGACATTTTCAGGAATCAGACGTGAGGAAGAGAAGACAACAGCTGTGTGAGGAACACGATGACATTCAGAGAGGAGTACAGGTGTGTGTGACGTAAATAATCTATAGTGTTTGCACACAGATGTAACAAACGTGTGTGTGTGTGTGTGTGTGTGTGTTGGGGGGGGTAAATCACTGTGAGATGAAACGTGTGTGTGTCTCAGTCTCTACCGCTGCTGCTGAAGGAGAATCAGGATCTTCATGATGAGCTGCAGCGAGCACGAGCAGATGTTCAGAAAGAGAGAGCAGAGAGAGAGCGAGAGAGCTGCAGAGTGATGGAGGAGAGAGAGCGCTTGGAGAAGAGACTGTTACCCCTACAGGAGAGATGTGAACAACTCACCTCCAGAGTCAGGTACCACACAAACACACACATTCAGGATCACATTTTATTTTCTGTGTGTGTGTTTACATTTATTGTTGGCGTGTGTGCAGTGAACTGGAGCAGAAGAACACAGTGTCCAGGGTTAAAGGTGAAGCAGTGGACGAGCAGAAGAAGATGAAGAAGAGAGAGAATCATCTTCGTCTGGAGGATCTCGAGGCTCCGGCCAGTTCACCTTCAGACAGTGACACTAGTGTGGACGGGTGTGTGTGTGTCACTCTTGTGTGTTTGTGTTGTTTTTTTATTGTTGCACCTGTTGAAGTGATCTCTCTCTCTCTGTCAGTGTGAGACAGTACATGTGGAATGAGAGCGTCTCTCTCTTCAGAGCCCGTCAGTTTCTGAATAGACAGAGTGATCATGTGTCAGACAGACAGGCAGCACTGCAGGCAGCTCACAGCAGTTTGAAGGACCCCACGACTGAGAGCTCCGCCATACAACATCAGCTCTACCACAACCTGCAGCAGGTGTGTGTGTGTTTCTCATCAAACCACAACCAGAAATGATTTTTTTCATAACTAGAAAAACCCTGAGTGTGGTGCGTATGCTCAGACATAAGAAACATGTCTGTCTGTCTGTCTTTCTGTCTGTAGGAGGTGAAGGATCTGTCTGAGTTGAGAGAGACACTTCAGAAGGGCCAAAGTTTACTCAAAGAAAAAGAGGAAAAATTAAACCTGCTGGAAACATCACTAACTGAAGAGGTACGACACACACACACACACGCACACACCACACATGGGCACACACACTCACACTCACACACACTACAGGTTTATTGACATTCACTCATATAAAATCATCAGTACTGATCACTGATACTGACCACTTCAGTGACTTCCTCCTAGTCACATGATGAAACCACAATTACATATTCATGATACTCATGGTCTGTGTGTGTTTGTGAGGTGTCGTGTGAGGATGACGAGAGGTCAGCTGATCGTAAAGTGACATTTGATGTGACTGAGTCGGAGACGAGCAGTGTGTACGGACACGAGGGAACAGGTGAGACACACATCACAGGTGTCTTAATATTTATCAACCAATCACGCTTTCAGTTGATGATTAGGTGTACAGGGATAAACGTGTGCGTGTGTGTGTCAGTTCCTGTAAAGGTGCAGCAGTTGGCTGATTCCCTGCAGGTGATCTCAGGACAGCTAAACTCAGTTTTGGGTGCTTTGGGGTCACTCAACCAAAAACAGAACCCTCCCTCTTTGACCACCACTCAACTACCCTGTTCCTCGTGGGCGTGGCCTATAAACCCCTCCCCCTCACTTCATACACACAGACCAACGGATTTGCTGCAGACAACCTGGTCCGCCCGGAACACAGGTAACACACACGCTTACATCACACGCACCTGCAGTATCAACTGAATACCTGATCTCTGTTTCCATAGAAACAAGCCGAGTCCACATGACCTACTCAGGATACACACCAGCAAGGTGAGGACTCACATTCACTCTCTCCTATAAATGAACAGATGAAAGTGCTTTTCTTGTGATACGAGCTGTTGAGCATGAAGGCAGATTATCTGTTTGTCTGTGCAGTCTGTCATCTCTGCGTCCGTCAGCCGAGGTCGAAGGTCACCGTTTGCAGAGTCTCATTGAAGGAAATAAACGTTGGCTGGAGGCCCAACGGAAAAACCGCAACATGTATCTTTACACACTTGAGAAATAAAGTAAATGTTTGTCATGTTTTTATTTGTTCCTCTTGTGTTGTTTTCCTGAGCATCACAGTCCTCTGTTCCCAAACCTCAGAACTCCGTCCAGCAGCAGCGGGTTCATGCAGCTCAGCCTAGACGACAACAACCAGATCAAAGTTCATCATTACTAAAGCTACACGCAACACTTCAGCATCTCACCAAACACATCATGTCTTCTTCAGCAGGTGTTTTGTAAGATCTAGTCAGGATTTACACACACTTTCTGTGTGCAATGTATAAATCTCATTTGTACAATATTTTTGTAAGTACTCTCAATAAATTGTTTGTATTTAGGTAAAACTGTCTGTGTTTTTTAGCAATGAGCTGTGTGAATGGAGTTTTTTTTAACATATTTAAAGAAATAGTTGACCAATAAATGTTCCCGTTGACTTGCAAATATTTATTTGTTAACGTGAAAATGTCCTACTATGGAAAGTCAATGGGGACCATTTTTTGGTCCTTTAAGACATTTATGATATCCATTCATGACGTTAGTAGTTTGTTTGGCGTAAATATTTTCATGGATCATCATGATGGGACTGCAATATATTTGTAAAACCCAGAATAAACACAGAAATTCTCCTCAAATTCTCCTCAAACATCATCAAATGAAAAGCAAACCCGGCCCTTGAACAAAACTTGTGCTCAGGTGTCTTACCCTGGTAAGGTTTCCATACCCAACCCAGCATCCATGTACAGACCCTTAGAAACAATCACAACATTTGATAGACTAAAATTAAAAAATGTTTTGGTTTCTTTTCAAACTTATATTTTGAGAAGTTATTAAATTTACGTGGAACGTGGTTTAATAGATAGACGTTTCAACGGGACAAAATATCAACAACAACAGGCAGGCAACGTCACATCGTGATTTGATGTGGAACATTATTCGTCCACTTAAGTTAATCGTTAATAAAGTAAATCTCACAAGTCTATGAAGGTTTATTTTACAGCGCTTTTTGCATCATATCAAAGCAGTATGGAACGCCAGGAGGGTCAAAAACGTGCGAATTTTAACGCCTCAACAACGCGTACTCTACTCGCATTGTTTGCGTGTAGAGTATGCATCGATTTTTCACGCGTGGTATACGCGTACTTTTATGGAACGCGAACAGGGACAATATGTATAACGCAAAACGCGTGAAATTTGGACGCGTACAATTTTAAACGTGACTTTTTGTTCCGTGTAAACGCGAAACATTTATTGAAGACATTATCGTTTGTATCGCCATAACGCAATCTTTTTGGCCGTGTTTTGTTTAAATGAACGTTTTTGTCGTGTAAACAGGTCATTTTTTAGCGTGTAATATTTTGACTCTCATAAACGTGACATACTAATCTTTCTGTTTTAGTTGAACTGCTGACAATTTGAGGTCAATAAATAAATTCAAATCACTAATTATATATCGCTGTTATTTAATTGGTTATTTTGTGGCATACATATATTTATATTCTATCCTGTGTTGTATGGTGTATAACTTACATATGTTTACGTTTTTATTTACAACTTAAAGGTCACTGCACACACATATTACTGCCTATAACATCACTTATGTCTTATATACGTTTTAATACAGAATTTTAAAGAAGATATTTATCAAATAAAATGTGTTTGTTGAAAAGGGTTTAAACTATGTTTTTCATGCTTCAATGTAACCATTAAGTCCAAAATGCACGTATGTGGATAAGGGAGCAATTAAAGGCATGGTTAGAATACCAAAGGACATTAAAGAGACCGTTGTACTGATTCAAGGAGAGATAAACAGCCCTAAAAGGACAACCTTTCCAGGCATTAACTTAAAAACTTCCAGCTTCTTCAATCATGAACAGCACTGGCAGCAGTGGAGTCATTCAGGTTCCTGGGCACCACCATCTCTCAGGATCTGAAGTAGGACAATCACATTGGCTCCATTGCTAAAAAAGCGCAGCAGGGGATGTACTTCTTATATCAGCTGAAGAAGTTCAACCTACCACAAACTCTGTTAAAACAGTTTTACTCAGCGGTCATAGAGTCTGTCCTCTGCACATCCATCACTGTGTGGTTTGGCTCAGCCACAAAGTCAGACATCAGAAGACTACAGAGGACGGTTCTGACTGCTGAGAAGATCATTGGTGCTCCCCTGCCCACCCTCCAAGACATCTATACATCCAGAGTGAGGAAAAGGGCTCAGAAAATCACCCTGGAACTCTCACATCTAAGCCATCATCTCATCACAATGCTGCCATCTGGTCGGCGCTACAGAGCACTGAGCACCAAAACAACCAGACACAAAAATAGCTTCTTCCCTCACGCCATCTACCTCTTGATCTGTTCAATGTTTTATACCCACCGTGCAATTAATAACTGTGCAATAATACTTAAGTGCAATATTAATTATATCCTCCAGATTATACACCATCTATTTTAATACAACTTTTTATGTAGATTATATTTAATTCTGCTGTACATAGCACATACCTTGTATTACAATAGTTGATTATTAGTTTTTACTTGTACAGTTGTGTTCAAAATTATTCAACCCCCAATGCTGTAAATGGTTTTAGGGAATTTAGTGTACAATTGTAATTGTATTCAGAATGAAATCCTACAAGGACTTCTTAAAGAACCATATGCAACTAAAATGACAACAATTAGTTTTGTAATACAGTAGTAAATGTTTCTTTTGTGAATTCTTCATTGACATAATTATTCAACCCCTTAAAGAAGAACAGAAGTTCAATGAAGTGTTTTAAATCAGGTATTGAAAACACCTGTGGATATCAGGGAGCAGCAATAAAGCCTAATAAGCACCAATTAGGCAGCTTTAAAATGACTGTGATACTCAGCTCCTTCTAGACATTTACTGGTGTGGTTACAAACATGGTGAGGTCAAGAGAATGGTCCAGGAAGACAAGAGAACAGGTGATTACTCTTCACAGGAAGGGCAATGGCTATAAGAAGATTGCAAAGATGTTAAACATACCAAGAGACACCATAGGAAGCATCATTCGCAAATTCAAGGCAAAGGGCACTGTTGAAACGCTACCTGGTCGTGGCAGAAAGAAGATGCTGACTTCGACTGCTGTGCGCTACCTGAAGCGTAGAGTGGAGAAAAGTCCCCGTGTGACTGCTGAGGAACTGAGAAAAGATTTGTCAGATGTGGGTACTGAAGTTTCTGCTCAGACAATACGGCGCACCCTGCGTAATGAAGGCCTCCATGCCATAACTCCCAGGCGCACCCCCTTGCTGTCCCCAAAGAATAAGAAGAGTCGACTGCAGTATGCCAAAAGTCATGTGGACAAACCACAGAAGTTTTGGGATAGTGTTCTGTGGACTGATGAAACAAAATTAGAACTGTTTGGGCCCATGGATCAACGCTATGTTTGGAGGAGGAAGAAAAAGGCCTATGAAGAAAAGAACACCTTGCCTACTGTGAAGCATGGCGGGGGGTCAATCATGCTTTGGGGCTGTTTTGCTTCTGCAGGTACTGGGAAGCTTCAGCGTGTGCAAGGTACCATGAATTCTCTTCAGTACCAGGAGATATTGGATGACAATGTGATGCAGTCCGTCACAAACCTGAGGCTTGGAAGACGTTGGACCTTTCAACAGGACAAAGATCCCAAGCAGACCTCCAAGTCCACTAGAGCATGGTTGCAGATTAAAGGCAGGAACATTTTGAAGTGGCCATCGCAGTCACCAGACTTAAATCCGATTGAGAACCTCTGGTGGGACTTGAAGAAAGCAGTTGCAGTGCGCAAGCCTAAGAATGTGACTGAACTGGAGGCTTTTGCCCATGATGAATGGGAGAAGATACCCGTAGATCGCTGCAAGACACTTGTGTCAAGCTATGCTTCACGTTTAAAAGCTGTTATAACTGTAAAAGGATGTTGTACTAAGTACTAAGATTGAATGTCACTTGGGGGTTGAATAAAACTGATAATGATGTGAGCTCAGAAAAGACATTTGTGGTTATTTCATTATAAATGTTATGTTATATTTGTCTGACCTACACGTGCCTCTTTGATTTAATTGTAAGCAGGATGACTGAATGATCATAATCAATGTCAAACCGACCAAAAAAATCTATTTCAGTGGGGGTTGAATAATTTTGAACACAACTGTATATTTACATACACACATAGCTTTACTCTCTACGTCTAAATCTTATGTTTATTATATTGTATTTCTTATTTTTATACCCATAGGCCTTTATTTAAATCATCTGTGTACTGTATTCTATTGTGTTATGGTCTCTGTGTACTGGATGCTCCTGTCACCAAAACAAATTCCTTGTATGTGCTAACATACATACTCGGCAATAAAGCTCTTTCTGATTCTGATATTAAAAAATAAGAATAAATAAAAGAGTGTGTGGTTTTCATTGTCATCATTTCTATTATGATATCATATGGAAAATACACAGTGGTCGAAAGTTTACATACACCTTGCAAAATCCTAAAAACTTTTGAAATTAAATGTATTCAAATAACTGAACTTTTAAAGATTTGTTTTTATTTTAGTACTGCCTTGAACAAATTATTTCACACATATTACACAAAACAGAATAAAACCTGAATATATAAAAAAAATCACCCGGTTCAAAAGTTTACATATTGCCTATTCTTATAATACTGTTTGATGTACCTGGACAATCAATTATAGTTTGTGTTGTCTGACTGTTGTCTAAGAGTTTTTGTTTATGAGCCATTTAACTTGTACACTGATCTTCAGAGAAATCCTCCAGGTCCTGCACATGTTCTTTGATGTTCAGTATCTTCTGCATGTCCGACCTCTGCCCTGCAGTAACTCTGATGTTGAGTTGATCTTTACACACTGACATATAATAGTTGTGTATGAGTGCTTGTTGTCAGTCTGTAAAAATGAATCTAACATTGTATAGTCACAGCTGGACAAACATGCAGAAAGTGCTGAAAATCAAAGACCAGGGAACAGTTTAATGGAACAGGACAACTTTAAACCCTTAAACAACTATCACAAAACCACACACACACTGTCATCATTTTTCCAGGTCTCACTGTACTTTAAGAATCAGATGTATGACTTTTGACCACCATACTATATCTCTTCATAGGCCTGTCTGTATGTTATGTGCAGGGCAAATTTCAAAGTAAACGTAAGGCAAGCTTGATAATATTAAAATCACCCTGTGTGATAAGAGGAAGCCAATCCAATGCAGTCCGTAAAGGTTCATTGACAGTAGAAGTTTAAACGGGGATTCTGGGACGAAAGATGAGATGACAACCCATGACATGACTGACATCACAACCAACGTATCACTCAGAACTTCTACGTTTGCTTACGAACATGCCAACGTACAATTACGATCTCATTCGCGAACAAATGTTACGTGTGACGTTTGCATAGGTATTTGATTACCTAACAGCGCCTCATCTCTCACGCAAAAAATGGTCGTATGATGTTTATATACGTATATAGCAACGTGCCATCGCATCACAAATGCAAATATAATGTTAAATAGAGCAACGCTATTGGCTGGTGTACGGTCTGACGCGAACACCCGAGCTCAACATTCGTATTTACTCGTACAAATTGATCGTGTTGACGCGTCCAAATTTCACGCGTTTCGCGTTATACATATTGTCCCCGTTCGCGTTCCATAAAAGGCCACTCAACGGTTTCAACGCGCAGGAGACGTGCAGCAGCTAAGCGCGCCAAAATCGACGGTTCTGAGCTCGCGCATGGTCTGTAGCAGGCTGCCATTTACTGAGGTAAGACACTTACTTTTCGACTAATTTTAATAATAACTAAATAAGTAGCACGTGAGAGTATTATTAGCATAACATTTGTAATTCAACTGGTGGGAATGAGGAAATAAAAACATACAAGTGATGTACCTGACTTAATCCCCAAACGTACACCACCGTATTCAGCAAATTATCATGAAATATATATATATATAAAATATATGTCTAGTATTCTTCTTTATTTATTATGGGTTGTTTTACTCGTAGATATGTAAAATCGTTTTTACAGCTAAATGATGAATATACGTCTCAGACTATTCAGACAAATCATTTGCTGAAGCGAATGTAAAAGAGAAATAAAATTAAAGCTCGGTGGAGCAGTTAAACTCGTACAGACGCGCATGCTTTTTCTTATTTAGGATATTTTCTGATTCAGAAGAAGAAGTATGTTAGTGATAAGAAGAGTAAATAGTTACTTTCAATAAACAACAGCTTTTAGGTTTAAGTTGGTGGCACAGCTAGCAACACTCCTTGTCAAACTTAAGCATATAAACTAATGTTTGTCTAATATTCATGCACAGTATAACACAGTGAAACCCAACTGTAAAAAGTCTTTATTTATTAACCATTCTATGTAAAAACACGATTTGTAAGAAGTGCAGTTTTTCTCATTAGAATCATCATTAGATCATTGATGGAAGCAACTCGGCTCGGATTTACAGTCAGAACCACATGGATCCAAAACCACGACACATAAGGCCACAGACTGACACCAACGCGAAGAGAAAACAACCAACCGTTACAAAAATACAGCCCTGCAGAGTAACTTAGTTACATCAACCGTCACCATGGCAATGCGAGGAGGAGCACTGGCAGTTTGATTGGCACATTCAATGTCTTAATAGCATTAGTTCCCGTGTGAGGCTCCTTCCACCACCTTTGACTGTTAGTTTAAGATATTCATTTCATTGGTGGACACCTCGTCTCTGTGTTGGTCAGTAGAAAGCTGATCGTTAGAACGCGTAGATTTTGTCTCTTTGAACCGTATCGAGGTCGTCATCCATAGTGAGAAGAACCTAAGAGACAGAAAAGTGTTCATTTGACTGTATTATTTTAGGTTGGTTTCTTCAGGTTGGACCAACGCTCTGCACTCACCAAGAAGGATCCAAACATGGCGATTGACGACAGAAAGTGCCAGATGTCATGATCATCAAAGAACGACAGCAGGATACATTCGCGATTGTGTTCACGAGACTCGGCTGGAGTTTTCTGGCGACACAGTTTGATTGGGATCAGTACACCTCCACACAGGTAATGAAAGTCCTCGTATATAATCAATAAGGTCTCGTGTTTTATTTGTTAAACACGCACGCAGCCACAAAACTAAAGCTCAAATCAAAACATAATGTTATCGTCTGATGGTGAGTATTTTAGCACAAATTCAAAGCTCTATTGACCAATTAGCATTTATAGCAAAACAATTCGCCAGACTGATTATAGCGAGATCAAGTATGTTTGTGTGTCTCACCTGCCATGTACTGAGACCTTGAAAGAAGAAGAACAGAGCGAAGCCCCAAACCACAGCAGTGAAGAGAACACACACCAGAGCTAGAAACTGGATTCTCTCACCACTACGCAACTATACACATACAGAAACACATATACAGACAATGCAGAACAAGTGAATAAACGATCGCGTTGAGGCGATTATTTCATAATCGTGACAGCCAATATGAGAGTCATACCTTCATTATGATGTAGAAGGCAAAATAAAGTAGCAGGTTACAGATACCAATGGCCAGCAGGTACGAGGCGAAGTCATTGGGTCGATGGATGAGGCCGTATGCTGCCCTATAAAACACACACACGGCTCACAAACGTGGCTTTTATGTGATTCACAGAGAGATTTGACATGTTACTCACAGAGACCAGTTCACAATGTTTCCCATCACCAGCAGAACCATCCGATCCTAAAAACACACACAGTTATCAAACACACATTGACTCTGACAGTTGTGTGTGTGCGTGCGTGCGTACTCACAATGTACATGGGTCCACTGCACTGTCGTATACAGTCTGTGTAGATCACATGCAACATCCTGCGCAAAATCCCAGAGTCTGAAACACACACAAACACATAGTAGCGGTGTTAACCACTACATAACGCAGATGGGTAGGGCCCCGCAAGCTCTGGGGCCCCCTAGTAGCTACAAGCGCTTAAATTGTTTGATGCTTGCTTTTGACGCCAATCGGCCTGCGTGCGCTGCAGCGGACGCATCTAATAACCATAATCTGTTAAACCAATCAAAACTTCAAAAGCTAGAGGGTGGGTTACCCTCACTTTGACGCTCAGCCAGAGGCGCAATCATCCGTTTATTACATATTGCTAAAATTAACAGGAACAACATTCTTTATGTGGAGTCATGCAGCGTAAGTTTTGCTGCAGAAAACCTTAGGCTGCAATGACAACAAAATTGTATCATAACAAGACGCTGGCTCAAGATAGCGTTAAAAGCAAACTTCATGGTATGTTTCAGAGACAAACGAGGGCCCCCAAAATGGTAAACACACCCCTGCACAAACAGACACACACAGTTAACATCACAAGTGGTCTGTATCATGAAGCCAGTTTGGGTTTTTATCCAGGTAAGTTTGCGTTTAGTTTGAGCATACTCCCAGTTTTCAGGCTCAAGAAGCTGGATTGGTTTGGAGCGGGTTTCGTCGCCATGGTAACTTAGGCTAGACTGCTCCGGCAGGCTTTTATTTGGGTTAAAGATCGCAAACCAAAACTGGACCAATCAGCTGTGAGGAAGGGACGTTTTTGTGACGCAGTGAAGCCACACCCCTCGTATCTCTCACCCGGATTTAAAACAAATATGTTAGAGGGAAAATATTTTTCTGCTAAAGCCTATTGCACATTGAGACCCAAATTTCTGCACGTTAAAAAATAAATACAACGTCATGTTTTCACGTTTTCGCATCCGTAAAAAGGATTTTGATAGGTGTTTTGACAATTCAGAGACACCATATAAACGAGTGCCAAATACAAAAAATTTCGGACCCAAATTTGTGTGACAGCCTTTGTTCATCTGGCTTCGTGACACAGGCCACAGATCACGACTAAATCAACAGATCACAACACACGTGTGTGTGTTTGTGTGACTCACCCAGTCTCCAGCGGCCCATGTAGTACAGTTGTGTGCTCAGCAGCAGTGTGGCCAGAATGTGTATGACGGAGAACACAATCCAGAATGCCGAGTTATCTTTACCAAACACCTGACACGCACAAACACAAACTTGTGAATAGTGGACGATGAGATCTGAGTGATGGTCTGAACATTCCTTCAGTCGTCCTCACTTCAAGCCTGTTTGAGTTTGTTTCTTCTTCAGTACACAACGGAAGATATTTTGAACAACACTGAACTCCATTGACTAAACACAAAACCACTGAGACATTTCTCCAAATATCTTCTCTCGTGTTTCAATGAAGTTAGAGTCACATATGGGTTTTGTTGTGATGGTAATGTACGGTGTGATATCTCACAGCTGTGTGTGTGTGTGTGTGTGTGTGTGTGATCTCACCACCCCCAGCACAGAGAAGAATATAACAGCAGCCAGACAGGCGTATGCTGAGTATGCGCTGGCATTGATGTCCGGGTGTCTCTTCTGATAGAGCTTCAACATACACAATCCAGCGATCATGTACATGAATGACGTGTCTGAAACACACACTTCTGTTAGATACAACACAACACCGGTGCAGATCAACACAAATAAAACAAATTGTGTATTTATCTATTCATTCACACACTTACCGAACTGAAAGTTGGTGTAGTTTGGGCAGACGTGGTAGCAGGCGCTGAGCAGACCCTCCATCATGAGAGCGGTGGCCATCGCATAATACAAGCCAAAGTGCTTTGGAATACCACACTCCTGAAACACAAACACACACAAACCTTCCTATGATGATACTCTTTGTGTGTGTAGGGTTGTGTGACCTGGTGCTGGTGGTGTGTCTCACCAGGGCTGCGGTGTCTTTGCGTTGGAGAGCGCGTTGATGAAGGATGTCCCTGTGAAGAACGATGAGTAAGAAGAGCAGGCCCAGCATCACGTACCCAACATTACTCAGAATGTTATTGAAGGAACTGAAAACACACAAACACATTTACACTGATGTGAGATTTCTGGTGTGTACTACATACACTATATAGTTTAATATGCACACACACACACACACCTGAGTGCTCCGAGTGGATGAGCACACAGGAAATTGTAATAGCAGATGTCTTGATTTCCTGTGACGTTTACAACCTGTGAGAAAACATATCAGTCATCGTAATTCTGAATAAAGACACAAAAATCACACAACAACACACACATCACACGGCACACACACAACATGACACAACACCACACAAGAAATACAAACAGCATGACACACACACACAACAATGACACAACAAACAAACAATATGAAACAACACACACATGACAAACACACACGCAACATGAAACAGTATGACACACACACACACACAACTAGAAAAACACAACAGTGACACACACGCACAACACACACACACAACAATGAAAGACTCACACGACAAACAACATGACACACTCACACAACACAATACACAGACAACACGACACACACACAACACACAGGACAAACACGCAAGATGACAGACTCACACAATAATCATACACTCACACAACACACACACACACACACGACATGGCACAGCACGACACACACAACAATGACAGACACACAGAGTACCGTCTGATAGGTGATGACCAGTTGAATGACTGGAAGAGCATAAAACACAGCGATTGTAGCGATGTTCCTACAGACACAACAAACACATCATGAGCATGAGTCGCATACGGTCTAATAGTTCAGAGAGGATGTGATGTCAGGATCTGTGAGTTAAAAGCATGCTTGTCTTCTGCCTTTCATGTCATGAGCTTCAACTGCATTCCATAAAAAAAAGAAATGTAGAATACCTGACATCAATGCCAGTGTTATTGTGCTCATAGACTACACAGAATTGTGTGATTAACATGACATTAAAGTGACCGTGGTAGATAAACCTGTCATGAGACACATCAGTGCGTCTGGACCGGTCAGTTGTGTCATCTGTGTTTGAGAGCGGCAGACTCACCAGAAGTAGATCTGATATTTCTTGCTGAGGACGCGCTTGTCTTTGCGAGAAAGATCAGAGACGCACAAGAACTTCTGTGAGCGAGAAATAATCGTTCAGCTCAAAACTAATCTTTATTCTCTATCATTTCTGTATTCAATTTCATACTTTCGTCCGAACGATGTTTTTGTCCGAGTCGATGTCGGCCAGCGTGTCATAATCGTCCTCTTCCACTGAACTCAAAGACTCCCGACGACTGCGGCCGACGCTCTCCAGTGAACGCTCTGAAAAACACACACATGAAATATTTCAGCTGATGAAGGTCATCATCACACATCCATCACCACACACATCATCATCATCATCATCATCATCCAATCATTCATTAGATTATCTAACACATGCTTTGATTCCACATTCAATTTCTTTCCAAATATTATTTAATTACGTATGAATAATAAACTTTCAGGACATCAGAGGGATTCCCTTCCGTTCTGAACAATGATTGTGAAATGTCTGATTTTAGAAGGGTGGGATTTTATAAGATGGTGCTGATTGGCTGATTGATAAAGTGGGCGCGTCACCAATGCAGACGGCTACATGATGTAGTGTGATTGATCTGCGTTTAAAACTCCCCAATCCTGTGGCAAAAATAAACGGTTTAAAGAGCAGAGAACATGACACACGAGCAGAGAGAGAGAGGACAGGGCAGTCACCTGCCAATACAAACACTCAATACTGTTGTGTGTGTGTGTGTGTGTGTTACCCAGATATCCATAGTTCCCATCAGTTGATGCTAAACTGTCTGTAACCGCCTCAGAGCTCAATGTGCTGCCATTATCAGCTACAGAGAGAGAGAGAGAGACAGAGAGAGAGAGAGACAGAGAGAGACAGAGAGAGAGAGAGAGAGAGAGAGAGAGACAGAGAGAGAGACAGAGAGAGAGAGAGACAGAGAGAGAGAGAGACAGAGAGAGACAGAGAGAGAGAGAGAGAGAGAGAGAGAGAGAATCATATGATGATTCAAATAAAAACATTCATCCTCACATTCATGTACTCACCAAATGAGCCGTATTCACATGGAGACACAGGAGCCTTTCCTGAAACACAGTCAAACAACAGAAAGTTCATTTGACTCAATCTTTAAATGGAGATAAAAGAGGTTAATGAAGGGAAGCTGTTGTGTGAAAGCTGCAACACAATTCACTCTCAGAACAAGCTGATTTATATCACACAAGTGCTGTGTAGGGATGTGAGGATTCATGATGTCATACAATTCCTGATACTGATCCACCAGATGATTTATTTCTTACAAAATGAGTGGAGACAAATTAGAAATGAACAACCGCTCTTTCATTATTTCTCAAAGGCTGCACATTTATTTGTAAAAAAATATTTTATGTTAAATAACAAAATGTTTAACAGCAATTTTAAAACAAAATTCAAATAATAAAAAAAAAAAACAATTAATACAAAAGTCTCTTAAAAATAAACAAACTTTGTGCTTTTCTAGGATTTTTTTAGGGCTGTGAACCGATTAATCGCATCCAGAATAAAAGTTTGTGTTTACAAAATATATGTCTGTATACTGTGCATATTAATTTTCTTTTTATTAATTCAAAACATACACCTACATGTACATATATTTAGATGCATTTATTCATATTAAACAGCAATTGAAATTATATATAAATATTTATACACTTTTATGTAAAATTCTTCTTAAGGGTGACATCATACGAAAACCCCACTTTTTCTGTGTTTAAGTGCTATAATCAGGCCCCGGGGGCATCTAGCAACAAAGAAAACGTGAAAAATAAGAACCCAGTAAGTTAGTTTCAGTTTGCCTTTCTTTGCAAGCATGTGAGAAATTGAGCCGTTCAGATTTCACTCTGGTTGAGATGTTCAAAGCGGATTTTATTATAATGTTACCACCCCTTAATCTACACAGTTCCACCCACCGTGTCCGCCATTGTTGGTTTCACAAGCAACAATGTTGTACGTGACGCCATGGCTAAACAACATGCAATGTAGTCGCTGCACAGAGTCCAAACCTAGGAAGAGACGGGTGGATGTATTTTATTTTAAATGGAAATCCCTCAGAAACCATCAGTAAAATCCTGCTTGTTTGCGTGAATCACTTCAAGCTGGAGTACTTTTTCAACATGGGACAGTACAAGCAGGATTAGCTTCAAAGTTGTTCCTCAAGCGGGATCGAGACCGACTGAACAACACGAAACTACTGATGTGAGTAATATTTATCAACAGTCTGAAATGACATAAATTTAGCATATGTATAGGAGGATCACGTTAGCATATGATAGCGAAGGGAGCTAAGTCAGTCACGGGCTAATTAGACCATTCAAAGCCACTGTTAAACTTACTGTATATAAGTGCAGATGGACACTTGGAGTTTAACTGTATGTATATTAATACATTATGTGCGTTAATATGTTTAGCTGCAGTAAGCTGTTTTTTTTGCTGTGGTTGTATGTGGAGACCTTTAAATATATGCTTGTATGTGTACATGTGTTTAAAAATACAAAATTAATATGCACAGTACACAGACATACTATGTAATACTTACTTTTTTCTGGATGCGATTAATCGTGAATAATCATTTGACGCCCTAATTTCTGACATTTCGTCAGTATCACAAAAATCCATGTTTTCTAAATTTGCCGTAAACACAGCGCCCCCGCTGGTCAAAACATGCACTGCGACTCAAACAACATCTGATCCGGATTAAATTGTCACATATTATAATCCATTTCAACCGGCTCACGATGAATCATTACATCCCTAATGCAGTGTGAACACATACAAACACAACATCCATGTTAGTCATGTATAGTGATGAGAGGTCTAAGCGTTGCTATGGTTTCAGCATGTCAATCATCTTGAAATGAGGAGTGAAATGTAAAAACACTCGTCACTCACAAAACGGCAGCGTGTCAAATGTTTTAGGACATTTTATGTTTTTAACTGAAACAATAGAATATATTTTGATCTATTTAATACAGCCTTAAAGAATAAAGATGATGATTGAAATCAAGAATTAATCTTCTACAGCAGCGAGGGCTTCGGGACTGTATAAAGATATTCAACAGATGGATGAGCTTCTAGTGTTTTCTTACCAGACTTAAGATGTCACCACAGCTAAAGACTGAGATTCATACATTACACATTACGTGATACTTCAGAAAGTAATAATAATAATAATAATGTTTGATAAAGTTACAGTTTTTGTAAATACTGCCACCTTGGTGAAAAGAATAATACATTTCTTTATGTACAAAAAAAATGTTGTTGTCCTAAAACTTTTGACTCAACATCTTGTGATTATTGACAGAATGTATGTTGTTATTGTTCCGGTAAGTTTAAAGCAGTGTATGTACATGTGTGTACGCAGTGGGTGATAACATGCTGAACCAGTGTTGTGTGTTTGTAACTCACTCACGCACGCACGCACGCACGCACACACACACACACATGCGCGCACGTGCGCAGGTCTTACCCAATAGGGATGCTGAACACACAGATGCGAAGAAACAAGAGAGAATATAAGAGTGAACATCATCATTACACATTGACACATTTGGCAGACACTTTTATCCAGAGCGACTTACATTGCAATATTCTATACATTTATTTCTAAATATGTATCCAACCCACAACCTTGCGTTGTTAACGCAATGCTCTTACCACTGATCTACAGGATTACAACAGAGATCTTAACACAAACAAACATTACCTGTCTCTGCAGGAGAGATGTCGACCGGGTGCAGAAGCCCCTCCCTCTTCCTGTTCATCCTGAGAATGAGAGAGACATGATTGGCTGTCACTTCGCAGGCAATGGTTATGTTTACATGCACAACTGGCCATCAGAAGTATCTGCTTCTTACCTTCATACAGAAACAACCTGAACGGCAAATCAATGGCATCATATTTCAATATTCATCACTTCGCCGAATTAAGTACGTCCACATGCCAGTGTTTTGCATTTGACGCGAACATATTAAAACGATGGATAGTAACACACACTGACTGTCTGAGATCATCATTTGTGCTCATTAAACATTCATGTAAACAGGAGTCAAGAGGTTTGTTCAGGTCATTTAACATGTTCCTAAGATTAAGTCTTTACTCTAATTATTGGAAATAATGGCACCGACATTTATCAATCATGAGGGGGAGGGGCTCTCTATGGTGATGGACAGTCACATGTCTTACCTCTTATTCTCCACACACGCCACAAGAAACGTCAGCAGATAGAAGGAGAGGAAGATCCCCAGACAGAAGAGCATTCCCATCACATACACGTCAGCTGAAGAAACAAACACACACAAATGAATGGATGGATGAATAAATGGGTGGATGGATGGATGAATGAATGAATGGACGAAAGGAGGAATGAATGGATGGGTGGGTGGATGGATGGAAGGAGGAATGAATGGGTGGATGGATGGATAGATGGATGAATTAATAGATGGATGGATGAAATGAGGTATGAATGAAGGGATGGATGGATGGATGGATGGATAAATAGATGGATGAATGGATGGATAAATGGGTGGATGGATGAATGGATGGATAGATGGAGGAATGAATGAATGAATGGAGGAATGGATGGAGGAATGAATGGGTGGATGGATGAATAGATGGAAGAATGAATGAATGGATGGATGAAGGAAGAATGGATGGATGGATGGATGGAGGAATGGATGGATGGATGGATGAATAGATGGATGAATGAATGAATGAATGGATGGATGAATGGATGAAAGGAGGAATGAATAGATGGAGGAATAGACACAGTAGATGGTGTTGAGCTCACAGTTGATGGCAGGAGACACGATCACATCCAGAGTTTTACTGCGATTTCCAGCGTCCATCAGCTCATCTGAAACACACACAGAGAGAGTTAAGTGAGGCTGTCATGAGCCCTGAGCAGTGTGACGTGTGCTGTGATTGGTCTAACCGGGTAAGAGGGGGTAGAACCTCAGCGGTCCTCCACACGCCTCATCTTCAGTCTTCAGTACCACCACCACGTAAAAGCTGTTACTGGGAAAATCCTTCCTCTGGAACACACACAACTTACAAATCAAACACACTGACATATCATCACAACACACTGACCCTGTGAGTCTATATGTGTTTGTGCAAATGTGTGTGTGTTACCTGCACTGTGATAGCAGCAGTGGTGGTCATAGTCTGATACATGCCAATAAACGCCACATTATTATCCAGATCAAAGACCGGACACTTGACAAAGAGAGAGAGAGACGGACGTTTTCACATATCTGACTCTGTGTGTGTGTGTGTGTGTGTGTGTGTGTGTGTTGTTAACCTCACCTGGATGTCTTGTATGGACATGACCGAACAGGGAAAGTTCTTCTGTGAGTTTATCTTCACGATCACAGTGTCCACACCATCAGGAAACACATACTTAAAGAACTACACAAACACACATACACACACAGTTTCATTACACACACTCCAGCACTACATCTCCATACACACCTGTGTCGCTATAAAACACATGAGTATGACATCATCAGACTGACATTTATCTCTCTGTTGATTCAACACTTGATTTATTTCTACACAATGCAGAATAATCCCCACTAAAGAACCACAAAAGGCCTCACGTAAAATGAAAGTGTGTGTGTGTGTGTGGACCTGGGGTTGGGATGGCGTTGCGTTGAAGCTGAATTTCTTATCTGTCCTGTAAACACACAGAGAGAAGTGCATCAGTGTGTGGTCAACAGAATCTCTCAACAGCAGACTGAACTGTGTTTGGCCACACGAGTGACTCACAACAGATTGAAGCTGTCCACACGACTGACACGCAGCTGATAGTGAACACCAGCGCTGGACAGCGTCGACACGTCCACATAGAAGAACTGCATCTCCGACACGGCTTTAGTGGGCGGCTGACACAGCGTGCGGCCCACCTGAGTGTACTGATACTTCCTCTGATACCTGAACACATCATCACACTCACTCGTGACACGTGAACACAACAGGAAGTGACAGGAGAAAAACATGGCTTTGTTTGATGGAAGGTCAAAGTTCGCTCCCATCATATCTGAGTCAAAATTAAACCGAGACGAGATTGTGGTCGGACACGCCCGCGACAGGTGTGACGGCGACAGGTGTGTACTCACAAGCCTCTGAGAATGAGCGGAACCTGAAACGACAGAACCGCCTGTTTCTGTCTGACCACGAAAAGCAGCGGACTTTGAACGCTCTCTGACAGCAGCTCCACCGACACCCGCACGCCCTCCGTCTGAGAGAGAAAGAGAGAGAGGGTTGAGCGAGTGTGATCAGAGTATGAATGAGTATTTGTGAAGTGCATCTGGACTCCTGCCTTGTTTCTGGAGACGGTGTGGTTGTACGAGTAGATGGTCTGGTTGTCACTGGTGACCGTGTCATAGTAAGTGACATCAAACTGAGCGTCTCTCTGTATGACCACGTTACTGCCGTCCACGGGCGGACACCAGCACAGCATCAGCACCAGCACCAGCCCGACCACAGCGGAGCGGACACGAGCGCAGCACATCTCCAGCATACTGTCTCCTTCATCAGCCTGACAACTACACACACGTACACACACACACACACGTACACAAACAAACACACACACGTACACAAACAAACACACACACGTAAACACACACGCACCCAAACACACCAACTATATTATTACAATGTTTTTTATAAAAGTTGACATTAAAGAAGGATAACCTACATGTGTGTATATAATACATACATACTACATTATAGTCACGTGACTGATGACATTATTCATTGGGGCTGTTTTTCTAATCATTAACAGCAGACCTGTGTGTGTCAGTGTACTGTAACCTCAGGCACACACATGTACACATTAGCACACAGTGTGTAGAGTATGACAGTACAGTATATATGCTCATGTGTGTGTGTGTGTCGAGTGTGTAAACAGACAGACAGGTGTGTGTATGTGCAGTGAGGACTGACCGTGTCTTCCGCTCAGCTGTTATCCGTTCAACACACGACTGACCGCACACAAACACACATATTAACACTCACAACACATTCAATCCGATCTAAAACTGATGGAACCGCAGCGACCGACTCGAGTCTCTTCAGTTCTGATCCGTTTGCTCTCGCGCTGCGCTGTGTTGTTGATACAGACGCAGTGACGTCATCGCGCACGTATCATGTGACATGCGCCATAAACATTAAAACGAAAGAAATACACATGTGCTAGAAGGGATACAGCTACGGCCGGAAGTGGTGAACATCTCTCCATATAATTACAATAAATTACACCTTCACCTTCCTCAACACAAAACCTAACCGTACAATAATAACTAAATATAAATCAACTGTTTTACGCGGAACAAAAATGAAGCGCCATTGAAGTGCGCATGCCCAGTGGAAACAGCGCTATCCATTCTAGACAAAATCGGTGCGTTCCAAACAGGATCGATGGCCCTACGAAGGGCCCTTCGAGAAGGTGACACCACAGAAAACATCGCACCACATGAAGAGAAAATGACTTCGTTTCTATTTCTCCTTTTGCCACGTGAATTTTAAACGGACACTTTAAGAGACACAATTGTGTCTTTCCCTCTAGAGTTTACACATCAAGTTACTCTAAGAAGGGAGTACACACACACACAACATTACCAGTCGTGTCTATCTTCACTTCTATTTTATTTATATTTGACGTGTAATTTGAATATTTGTTTTACATTTAACTTTAATTTTAAAGCAAGATGAAGGAGCATTTGCCACAATTACAGCTGCTTTTATGAATGTATTTCTGTATTGTAATAATGTTTTGTCATCCCATTACGTCCAAAGTTGAAATAAAGTGAATGAATGAGTGATTTTATTCAGCAGTAAACGGCTGTGACCGGCCAGAAACAGATTCAGACTCCTTTCAGAATCTACTTCAAAAGAAAATCTTTTCAGCAGCCGAATAAACACTGTTAACGATTCTCAAAAAATTGCACTGGACTTTATTTTATGTAAAGTGTTTTTTTATTTTTTAGAGATTAATAAAAGTAACAAAATCCCTGTAAATATACAATATAAACAAATAAATATGTAACATAAAAGAAAGATGAAAAACAATATACCAATAATATACATACAAATAATAATACAAAATAATGAAGAAATAAAAAAATTACAAATATTTCATTATTTTTTTCAAGTTTCTTATTCTGTGTTTTTATATTTAATATGGTTTTAAAATAAAAATCAAGATCAGTATTGCAGAAAGTAATATATGAGGGTTTTGAATGTGTTATTTTGGTTTTATGGATGTAAAACTTGGTTAGGTTATGAACATATTTTTGTTTGTCAGACAAAGAAGTGTTCTGTATTCCAAGTAAGATATCACATGGCTCCACACTTAAGGTGTTAAGGTGTAATTTTTTGGTCCTATCCATTTTAAAATCAATCTAAAATGAAAGCGAATAAGAGCAATAATAGAACAAGTGTTCAAAATCCTCAACAGATGCATTAAAATGTACATTTATCACAAACTGTATGAATATATATACTGATGGTAACATTCACATGATAATATCTATGAAGAATTTTGTACATAGTGTCTTTTATTTTGTTAGATATAATGTATTTATAAGGCAATGTCCAGATACTATACCATGTAATATGGCCAGGCGTATGCAACTTAAATTTGCATGGAGGATCAAAACCAACATTAGGGAGTTTCTTATAAAGTTTTTATTACAGCGATTATCAAACAGAGAAAGACCTTTACAATCATTTGAGAATTTTGTAATGTTATATCATTAACAGCTAAAGTGTTCCTTCCTTTAGCATAACTTTAATCCTCGTCTTCTTCTAGTGTTTTATGGCAGCTTGGCGAGCCAACGCATTACCGCCACCTACTGATCTGAAGTGTGCATTGACATGAACTTGAAAAGAAAAATAAATATAACCTTACAACACCTGATCCATTATTTCTGTGTTTTTTAAACATTTCAATGATATCCCACGACCACATTTTAATCTTCATAGAAACCAGGGCTGCGTTGAGCCCCAACACAAAACGTTGCAAAACGTTTTTTAAACGGAAACGGTGGTGCGATTGAACACGCTGTTGTGATGACGCAAGAGTTGAACTTTGGCAGCTAAGATAGCCATTCTTTGTGTTCTTTTTACAGAATAAGCCTGTTGAAATTGGTATAAATGTGTGTTGAATACTGCAAAATAAAACCGTAAACCGTAGCAAAACGTTGCGCACCGGTTTGAGCCCCAACTCTCTCTAACAGTGGCTTTTAACCCACATTGGCACCACTGACCTATGCTGGTTATTCCTAGTTATAGCACCTTCCATTACCTATATAACAACAAACATGCTTATTTGTGCATTATTGTGATGAAGACATGTTCACAGAAATCTATAGATGTCAACATTTTATACATGATTTAAAATATAATTATTTTATGTTGGCTATAGGACGAATCAGTTCGTTTGTCACATTGTTATTTAGAATGAATGGATTTAAAAACTGAAAATTGAACATTATAATATTCATACAAGAAAGGCCATGGACAACAGCAGTCATCAGTTTTATTGACACATATCTATATTTGTATGGATGCTTTGACAGTATAAAGCTTGAAATAATCTGTTTAAATAAAGTGCGTTTGTATTGATTATTATTGTATGTCCCCAAATTAAAAACAACAATGTTTTATTCTCTTTTGGGTTATTCAGCTCTGGTGTTCAAGTCATGATGTTCTATTTAACTAAACAAAATATTGACCAATTATGACCGGCCGAAAAATGCAGAAAAATAAACTTTGGCGAGAAAGTCTCAATAGTCGTTTTGGACGAACTCAGATCTGTGGATCAGACAGTGAGCTGGACCGTGCTGGGACCCACGGGGGGGGGGGGAGTATTTTCCCATTAAAATTCACAAATTCACGCAAAGTCGTACCATGAAGCGAGGGAGTTGTAAGATGAGAAAGTTTGTGATGTGAGCTGCTCTGCCGTGTGTGCAGACTCAAAGAACCACCACCTGAGGGCGACATACACACACACACACATATACACACACACAAACACTGTTCTGATTGTGAGGTCTGAGAACATCACAGGTGGTGTCAAAGTTCATAGCATGCAGAGGAGAAAAGAGAGCTGGTCCTGGAAGATCAGACTACCCGAGGCACGTGTCCATTAACAGGTCAAATCAGATGCGAGAGAAACAGAAATCAGGAGAAAGAAATGTCCTCAACTAGTTTACAAAAACAACTTATTGTAGTTACAAAAATGCCAAAACACCATCCACTACCATAGTAGAAATAATATTGTACACACTTGACTACACACAGCAGCAGGGTTCATATCCTCACTCATCCCATCACTCCCCACGCACACAAACTCAATCTGAGCAGTTTGATGATTTATTTGTCATGTTCAGTGTCATAAATTCATGAAATACACACACCTGAGGGGTGACGGGCTCCTCCACAGATCTCTGTTATAAGTGTAAGTTTGACTTCTGTTTTCTGTATCGTTTATAAATTGATAGCAAAATTTGACTTCCGCATTAATGAAGCGCTGCTGTGTGTCCTGCCCGTTCCCGCTGACGTCAATACGCAACGAGAGAGAGATATATATTTATATATCTTTATATATCTATATTTATATTTAATCTTGTGCTTTGGCAATGTAAATTTTCTTTTATCATGCCAATAAAGCTCCTTTGAATCTTGAGAGAGAGAGAGAGAGAGAGAGAGACAGAGAGACAGAGAGAGAGAGTGAGAGACAGAGAGAGAGAGAGAGAGAGAGAGAGAGAGAGAAAGAGAGAGAGAGAGAGACAGAGAGGTCAGAGGAGCATCACTGTCTGTGTTTTAAACAGCACTAATACACATATTGTTTCTTTCTTGAGATATTCTATAAACATGACTGAATCACCAATCATTGAACGTGTTCATATTTATTTGTCAGTCATTTTACCGAATTCAGTATGTAAACTATTTTAATCTCAACACACACAGAAAGATACAGATTCACTGAGAACTTTCATCAATACTTTACTATTTTATGGTTAGATCGATATAGAAACTTATAAACTTTTTTTTGTTTTTTTATCTTAACCTGCATTAGTGCAGAACTTTTATATTCAATTTCCCTGAGCTTTGGCAATGTAAAAATATATTTGATCATACCGATAAAGCTTTGAATCTTGCATCTATACAAACATATATAGATGTACTGAAGCGTGTTCATGAGGTGAGTCGCGCGTTCACGGTTCTCGCATTCCTGCCGCCATGAGCGTTTCCGGTTGTCGGGGTGGGGGGGTATGCGGGGATCTTCTCGTTGTCATGGCAGCAGTTTCCTCAGCGCAGTCGAACAGACTGCGAGATATCCGTAGAGCGTTAACACAAGCGCGCGCGGGCGCGCTCGTCCCGTCGCCAAGGCAACCGAAATATGCGTACGCGCGAGCGATGAAGTCATTGTTACGCTATCGGTTGCCGTGGCGACATCCATGAGAGGGCGCTGCGCAAAGGGGCGGGCCTCGCGTCTTGACGCACGACGGGGGCGTGTCCGGGGAGCGCGCCGCGCGCTCTGGCTTGTTGTTCCCGCAGAGAGGGCAGAAGATGGCGGCCGTGTCGAGCGGGGCTGCCGCCGCCGCCGGGATCCAGCACGCGAACCTCGAGCGAACGCAGCCCGCCGCCTCTATCCGTCACCCAAACGCGAATCGAGCCGCCGCGGGCGTCAGCCGCACGCCCCTCGCGCGCGTCGGCTACTATGAGATAGAGCGGACCATCGGGAAGGGCAATTTCGCCGTGGTGAAACTCGCCACGCACATGATCACCAAAGCGAAGGTAAGGCGCAGTTTACCCCCGTCGATTTTGCCTCGCTCACCCCCCCCGGGGGCAGATTCACGCACTGACACGCGCGCGCGCTGACGGCGAACGGTGACCAGCGGACTGATGCGGCCTGCGCGTGCCTGCGTGTAGATGTGAGTGTGTGTGTGTGTGCGCGCGCGCGCGGCTGTGTCGACTTTGTGTTTACGTGCGCGTAGTTGTGTATGTGTGTGGATTGCGTATAAAAGTGTGTGTGTCATGTGGACTGTAGCAGTGATGTGTTTGAAAGAGAGAGGGATGGACGGATGAAGTGTGTGTGTGTGTGAGAGAGATCAGACTCTCTTTGATTTGATCTGTTACTGATGGACGTTCAGTACATCTGATGTGTGTGTGTGTATCTGTTTAAGTCGTGAAGACAGATATAACCGGACGTGTGTCGTGATTGGTTCGAGGTGAGCGCGGGTCATCTTCAGGGCTTTAACTCATCTTAAGTGCTTTAATACGTCAGTGTGTTACCTCTCATCAGTGTCACACAAACACACAACACTGACGTCATATCGTGAGTGCACACGTCACAGTTCCATCACTGCAGTTACTCGTGCTGTATGGTGACACGTGACCATCAGATACTATTAAACGACACAATATTTGCATCACGTGCGCCAGGTATGATGAGTGGTGGCAGTAGTTGTGTGTTGTCTGTCACACACAACAATCATTTGACACATATTCAACATGCTATACATGACCTCGTTATAATCATATAGACAACAGAACCCCAAACTCTTCATCAAATATCAACATCCTCTCTTTCTTCAGTGGAACACAACAGAAGATATTTTGAGAAATGCTTTTGTGTTTTTCTTTGAAATATCTTCCTTTAGAAGAATGAAACTGAATGTCTGTATGTAGATAGAAATAGTTCACTCACATGTAAGAAAAGCACATCACCTCTGAACACGTATGTGTTTATACCACGGTCTGTTTGAATACTGGATTCTGATTGGCTGAAAGGCATGCGGTAATGCACAGGTAATACCAGTCAGCTCGGTCAATGAATGAAACGACGACTGTCGTTTTCACCTGTCTGATCATACATGACACTGCAAACATCTACACAACATGTATGAATGGGATAAACCACGGCTAGGTGTGCATTAAAGGGTTTTTTGGCACAGCTAGCCATGGATTATCTCGCTTATATTGTGTAAAATATTGATTCTTTTACACAAAATCAACAGTGAACGTCTTCCTCACTTTTTCTGCTTTAGACCAACAGTTGTGATTGTTGTCAGTTTGTGTAGTCTGTGACACTATTTCTAATAATAGCAACGTTATTTATGTCCATATGACGTCATTCATGCATTATGTATATTGATCAGCACATGAAACAGAGGAGATATTCTCCAACTGTTTGTTGTGTTTGTATTGCTTGACGATTCACAGGATTTTTAATCCAATCTTTACATCACACACCAGTTTAACTGTAATGATATATAATATGGGTTTGATAACACATTGATTACATTTATGATCATTCATGTCAAATATTGATATGAGGGACCTTTATTTTGACACTTTCCAAGTCATCATGATGATGTAACCCCGGTCTGAGTGTATTTGATTTGTTTGTGTTTGTTACGGGGTTAAAGAGAGTTTCATTGAACCTTCATTTGATATGTTTTGGGTGCATAATGAGTTATTAAAAGTGTAACCGCTTGTGTAAACTAGACACGTTATATCAACATATCCATTAATCAATCATATCGTAATCGTATCACAGGAATGTCAGAGTTATTGGCAGATATTCCATCTCTGGCGCAGGATATCAGATTATATTGTAATGAAGTGTCAGATTTACAGCCCTGAATGATGTCACAGGTGTCTGATCTGGTTCTGTTTTCAGCTGATGGTCTTAATGGTTTGAGAGCTGCAGGTTTTGTGAAGTGTTTATGGGATTTAGATTCTTAAAGTTTGTGTGTTTTCAACATTGACTCTTGCTCTCTCTCTGTGTGTGTGTCACATCCGTGCACTGCTCAGAGGTGATGTCATTGTGATGTCATCATGACCTCACACCTGGTACCTCTCGCTCTCTCTCTCTCTCTCTCTCTCTCTCGCTCTCTCGCTCTCTCTCTCTCTCTCTCTCTCTCTCAGGCGTGCTTCTTAAGCATTCATGTGAACAACGTGTAGACGGTTGCTTACTCGGCACAATACACACACACTGTTGTCATAGCAATACTGCATGCTAAGTCATGTCGCCGTCTTTTCACTTATACTGTACAAACCCCTCAACCTTAAGATCAGTTGGTGTGTGTGTGTCCAGATGTGTTGTGGAGTCACACAGGTTCAGTTTCACACTGATATCATCAATGCAACTGGATCACATCCAGATATATTAATAGAACTACAGGCTAAAAATACACACACAATCGCACACATGAACGCACACACACACACACATACAAACTGTCTTCTTAAGTGAAATTTCTTATAGTTGTGTTATATGTTGAGACATGAAGGAATGAGTTGTTGTGCCTCACAGTGAACTACACGATTAGCAAATGAAAAAGAGAAAATCTTGCTCACAGACTCGTGAGTTTGTGCTGTGTGTGTGTGTGTGTGTGTGTGTGTGTGTCTCTGATGCTGTGGTTGTTTCATTGTGATGATGAATGAGTCATTTATTGTGTTTTTCTCACAAAAGGATTTCTTAACTTTTAACTGAGTAACTCAAAACTTACAGACATGACACACAACTCAATGTCATCATCTGCATCTCTCTCCTCTCTCTCTCCTTTCTTCTTTCTTTCTCTCTCTCTCTATCTCTCTCTCTCTGTGTTTGTCAGGTGGCGATTAAGATCGTTGATAAGACTCAGTTGGACGATGAGAATCTGAAGAAGATTTTTCGGGAGGTTCAGATCATGAAGATGCTGAAACACCCTCACATCATTCGTCTGTACCAGGTGCCCCTCCCTCTTCCTGTGTCATATTGACACCTGATTGGTCAGGATGTTCTTGTGTGAATGACTGTGTGTGTGTGTTGTAGGTGATGGAGACGGAGCGTATGATTTATCTGGTGACCGAGTATGCCAGCGGAGGAGAGATCTTCGGTGAGTAAATGTCAAACACATCAGACTGTTCCAGCGGCTTGACTCTCACTGTGTGTGTGTGTGTCTCAGATCATCTCGTGGCTCATGGACGGATGGCAGAGAAAGACGCTCGGCGGAAGTTTAAGCAGATCGTAGCAGCGGTTTATTTCTGTCACTGTAGAAACATCGTCCACCGAGACCTGAAGGCCGAGAACCTGCTTCTGGACCACAACCTCAACATCAAGATCGCAGGTGTGTGTGTGTGTGTGTGATTGACGCATGTCTGTCAGGTTATTATTACATGGCTCGTTGGAATGCTTGATTCTCATTGGACAGTCGTGACATTTGCAGGTTGGTTATGTAAGTGATAATGTTCAGACAGCTGGTTGTTATGGCAGAAATAATCCCTGTCAGTGTGATCAGGATGTGAAGTGTAGGGTCTTGTGTCACACTGAAGGGGCTTTTTTCACCATAACAACCGGCTGCTGGTACACTATTCCGCTTATTACACGGCTGTCTATTACACGTGTGTGTTTGACATGTATGTGTGATTGAAGCGTTTGTGTCTGGTGTGTGTGCGTGGTGTATGTAAGGGTGTGTGTGTTTGATGCGTGTGTTTTATGCGTGTTGGATGCGTGTGGTGTGTGTGTGAGGTGTGTGTGTTTGATGCTTGTGTGAGGTGTGTTTGATGCATGTGTGTGTGTTTGATGCGTGTGTGTTTTTCATGCATGTATGAGGTGTGTGTGTGTGTGTTTGATATGTGTGTGTGTGCTTGATGCGTGTCAGAGGTGTGTGTTTGATGTGTGTGTGTGTGTGTTTGTTTGATGCGTGTGTGTATTTCATGCGTGTGTGTGTATGTTTTATTCGTGTTGTGTGTTTGTATGATGTGTGTTTGTATGATGTGTGTTTGCATGCGTGTTATGTGTTAGATGTGTGTGTGTGTGTGTTTGATATGTGTTGTGTGTTTAATGCGTGTGTTTGTGTTTGTAGACTTTGGCTTCAGTAATCTGTTCTCGCGTGGGCAGCTGTTGAAGACGTGGTGTGGCAGTCCTCCTTATGCTGCGCCTGAACTCTTTGAGGGGAAGGAGTATGATGGTCCCAAAGTGGACATATGGGTAAAACACACACACGCACGGACACACACAAACACACACAGTTGTGCAGGGTTTAACAGCAATCTGTCTGTCTGTAGAGTTTGGGGGTGGTTCTCTATGTTCTGGTGTGTGGAGCTCTACCCTTTGACGGGAGCACATTACAGAACCTCCGAGCTCGAGTCCTCAGTGGAAAATTCCGGATCCCTTTCTTCATGTCCACAGGTACACACACAGACACACACAATCACAGACACAGACGATCTGCTCCTGACACAGACTCCGTGACTGACAGACGTTTGTGTGTGTGTGTTTTAGACTGTGAGTATCTGATCAGACACATGCTGATTCTGGAGCCCAGTCGACGTCTTTCAATGGAGCAGATCTGCAAGAACAAGTGGATGAGACAAGGAGACCCAGACCAAGAGTTTGACCGAGTGAGTCACACGCACACACATGCAGTCTTGCAGGGTACATGTGCAAATATCCCTTCTGTTAAACCGTTGAAGTGTTTTAATGTGTCACATGATGTCAGTTGATAGAGGAGTGTGAGCAGGTGAAAGTGGAGCGAGAGACGGAGCTGATCAATGAACAGGTGTTACTGGCCATGGCAGAGATGGGCTTCGACCGCGAGCGCACTTTACAGGTGATCACACACACATACTTACACACACAGACACACACAAACTGAAGCTCAGTGTTAACCGTGTGTCCTCCCGCAGTCTCTTCACGCAGACGATTACGATCACTACAGCGCCACCTACAGTCTGCTGTCTGAGAAACTGAAACGACACAAGAGTCTGCGCGTCACTCCGCCCACTCCACGCCCCCCCATCTACCCACTCAACGCTGTGCAGGTGCGTACGGCAACAAACCTTTGATTTCTCTCCTCACATCACAGGAATATTGATGAGAGCGTCTCATTTACACACTGAATGAACGCAGCCGTTACACAAGAGATTCTCTGATTTTGTGTATTGCTTAGAAAATGTTGATTTCACATAAAGTCAAGTGAAAGTTTCACTCGCAGCAAGAAAAAAGTCTTCTGAATGAATGACTGTGGACTGTTTGATGGCACGCGTGTATGTGTGTGTTTCAGGATCAGAGTAATTCTGTCAACATGACGGTTCCTCAGGTGCAGCTCATAAACCCTGAGAATCAGATTGTTGAGGTGAGTTTGATTGACAGTTGATTGGTGCTGCATGCATAAGACACCTCACAGTCCAACATCATTCTCCTCTCTCATGACGGTTACACAGCGCTACCTCAGTCTGAGGAGAGACATGCTTTTGTTTTTCACAAGCCCAGGTTGTGGTTTCATCTGTGGGAGTTAAATGTTGTGTTTTGTATCCGTGTGTCTCGTTCAGCCGGATGGGACGATGGCTCTGGACAGCGATGAGGGAGAAGAACCCAGTCCAGAGGCCATGGCCCGATATCTGTCCATGAGACGGCACACTGTGGGTGTCCCGGACCCCAGGTACATCTCTCTCTCCTGGACTTAATCATTACAGACCACTCCCACTTTACTCCAAGCCCCTCCCACTGAAGTTGTGTGTGTGTTGTGTCTGTCAGGGCTGAGATGCAGGAGGATCTACAGAATTTGGCCCCTGGGTTTCCACGAGTGGCCCCTCAGCCGCCCTTCCCCCCGCTGGTGCCCAACATGGCACAGATGCATCTGATGCCCACCCCTAACCTACAGCCCACCCAGCAGCTGGAGTACAAGGTGAACGCGCTCAAACACACAAAAACACTCACAACTAGGGATGCACCAATACTACTTTTTCCTTTCCGATCCGATTTCGATATCTGAATTCTACATATCGGCCGATTCTGATCCGATACTAGCACTGTTTTTCATGATCAAAGTAGACTTGCATATTTTAACTTTTATTCCCAGAGGTGGATAGTTAAGCATGTTTACTTTCAAGTATATTTTAAAATATCTGTACTTTATCAGAGTACTTTGGACAAAAAATGCTTTCCTACAGTATGAAGCACATCATACTTATTCCACTACAGTCCATAAATAAATGTTTTTTTTACTTTAAATCCATGAGTACATTAAAATCTACCATTTTCCTTTACTTAAGTATTTTTACTTAAAAGTATGATTTTTAAAAAAATGTAATTAAGTGCTGTATTAAACTTAAAAATACATACAAAACAAAAATTGTGGTCTCATAAAGCACAGATACTTACAAAATGTTTAACAAATAAATCTCTGTTTATTACACAAAGCTATCACAATATAAAAGTCTCCAAACTCTCTCATGCACATCCTGGACACAAAATGATGCGCTTAATACATTCGCTTCTACGTTATTTAAAGTCATGCGCATTGGACGCAGAATGATGCTCTTAATGCACCCGCTTCACTCACGAGCATCCCGGATGGTGATGATCCTGTTGTCGCGGGGATCTTTGCTTCCCAAGTTCAAAACAGTTATAACACAAAGAGAAGAGATATGTTATGTGTTTAAATCATAGAACATTGAGTCCATCCTAAAGTTAAAAGTTATTGTGTATGAATGACGCATAACATAGACCGGTTCCAGTGCTTGAATCTAATAACGTTACACTCAGCGAGTACCGTCTCCGGCAAAATGTGTTTTAAACAAAACCGCAGTCTATTATCTTACGCACACATTCACTCATACCTTTACACATACAAACACTCACACACATGTACAAACGCACACATGCACCCAAACACTCAGGCCCACACACACACACGCTGTTCTTACAGATGACAATCATCTCTCTCTCTCTGTGTGTGTGTACAGGAGCAGTCTCTCCTGCAGCCTCCGACTCTTCAGCTGTTGAACGGGATGGGTCCTTTGGGTCGCCGGGCGTCTGACGGTGGAGCTAACATTCAGCTTCATGCACAGCAGCTGTTGAAGAGACCGCGTGGACAATCTCCTCTGGTGACCAGCCCGGTGAGACAGCGGCCGTGTTTACTCATATCAGCTACAGACAATAGGGTCATGCAGACACACAAACAACAACAACACCGTCACCTTGTGAAGGTCCACACACTGACATCAGCTGGAGAAACACTTCTCATGTATAAGCTGTAGTTATGTCTGGTGATGAGGGCTTGTGTGGGCTACAGCCGTGTGTTTGACTACACGCAGCACAATCTCCTCCCACCCCTGTGATAACTCCTCCCACTAAATCAGTCAACATGCACGTGAACGTTGTGTACCTTACAATGTGTGTGTGTGTGTGTGACAGCATCCCATTCCTGTGGTGGCTCCAGTGGATGAGGAGGGTTCTGACGCTGAACCTGATCCAGAAGCCGTGCAGAGGTATGACTGACCTGTTCTCTTACATGCATCAGTGTGTGTGGTCACGTGACCTGTAGTGCTGGTGTGTGTGTGTGTGTGTGTGTGAACTGCTGTGCTGGGAGTCTGTAATGCTGCTTTCAGCTTGTAGCGTCTCTTTCTGTCTGTCTCTCTGTCTCAGTTTCTTCTGAGAACACACACACACACATTGACATTCTCTGAAAGCGCTGCTTCTGCAGTGACCTCTGACCCTCTCTCTCTCTCTCTCTGCTGTGCTGAGCGGTGTCCGGTCTTCCTCTTGTGGCTTTGCTTCCGTCTAATCGCTTTGCAAAAACAATCTCCTCAAAGGAAGAGCAAACCCGCTGTTATTCTCTGTGCCCATTGGATGTGTGGCAGCCAATCAGAGCGCTGATTCCTGCCGCTTCTGTGGTGCAGGTATTTGGCCAACAGCTCGAAGCGCCACAGCACACACGGCGCGGGTCCCTGCCACACGGCCAGCGAGCTCTCAGCAGACTCACAGAGAGGCCGGCAGAGGGGCTGGACCCCCGAGCAGCACTGCCGGTGAGACACACACTCACACACACATCATGAGAGCAATGAGACTCTGAACACACACACCCACACACACACACAGCGTCTGCATACTCTTCTTCACTTCATTCTAAACGGAACATAATGAGCAGCAGCAGAAGAGGATTCTTCACTTCCTGTTTACAACGGAAGTGCAGTGTGATGTCACAACGCTTGAGTTTGTGTGTAGGGTTACTGTGTGTGAGATCTGTCAGTGTTCATGTGATGAAGTGAGCGAGTGAGTCAGGAGAGAGAGAGAGTGTGTGTGTGCACTGATGAAGTACACACACACTGATGCACTCGCACGCACAGTGTTGATGTGAAGAGTAGCACAAGTGGAACACGGTTTGAGTGATGTTTGTGCGTTTGTTTATTCTGAATCTGTTTTGGTCTTTTTTCCCAAATTGAGTACATGAAGAACAGCAGACTCATCAGATCATGTGTGTGTGTGTGTGTGTGTCAGGTCGTCATACAAGGACTGTAACACACTTCACCTGCCGATGGAGCGATTCTCTCCTGTCAGACGCTTCTCTGATGGAGCTGCCACCATCCCCGCCTTCAAGACTCACCTCGAGAACAGCAGTCTCATCAGACAGCTCAAACAGGTACACTAGTGAGGGAACAAGCGCTCACGACACACCTGCAGGGCCGTCCCCACACCACACACTTCTGTCAATACTGAAGAAAAACTATGAACGTTTATAGAAAGTGGAAATAAAAATAGCAGCTTAGCCTTCGTGTTTACTTCATCAAAATAGCTGAAACTTGTGCGGATGTGGTGATGATTAGCTGCTGTGAGCGTATGTGCGGAGGGAAGCCGCTAGCAGTTAGCTAAGTTACATGTGTGTTTGTGTTCAGGAGTGTGAAAAGCTTCAGAAGATGTACGCAGGGCCGGCGGACGAGCGTCTGATGGAACACACACAACAACAGCATATCCTCTACCAGCATGAGCAACAGATACTACACCAGCAAATACAGGTCACAAACACACAAGAACACACACACACAACATGTGGTTGTGTATAGATATTAAAGTGTTGTCATGTTGTCCACAGGCCCTGTCTTTGGGGCATGGAGAAAACCACCCCAGCAGTCACCTTACATACCAGCTACAGAGGTACACACACACACACACACACACACTCACTCGCTCACTCACACATGTAATGTAATTTCTTATTGTGTTTGTTGTGTTGATCAGGTTGCGTATTCAGCCCTCCAGTCCCCCTCCCAACCATCCCAACAATCATCTCTTCAGACCAGCCAATCAGAGTCCTCTGTCAGGGAGCCAGGGGATGATGCAAGCGCATGGTCAGTGTGGGATGATCAGGAGGCGTGTCCTGTGCGTCAGTCATGATTGACAGTGTGAGTCTCCTCCCACAGGTGGTCAGTCTGGGGTGCAGTTTCAGCACGGCCCCGCCCTCTACCAGTCTCCCAACGCCAGCCCTCCGCCCACCAGCCTCCCCCGCATGGCCCAGTCACAGCCAGACTCCGCCCGCGCCATGGCCCAGGCCCTCCCGCAACAGGTCACCATTCAGGTGCAAGAGGTGGAGCTCGGGGGCGGAGCCCAGCGCCAGGGTTTCCTAGCAACGCCGTGTCACAGAGTTCTGGGGAAACAGTTGAGTGCCGATAACGCAGAAAGTCACAGGTGACGTCACACGAGCCGTGTGTTATCACATGTTTGTTTGTGTTGAATCCGTGCTGTCTCTTCATTTGATGCAGTGTAACGTGCTTTAATGAATCGAAAATGAATCTGTTGTTTGTTTTTTTGAATGAAATGTGTTTGTAAGTAATGATTTGTGTAAATATTGATGGAGGACCATTGAGGATGGCCAGCTGATCTCAGGTACACACACAGATGAGTGATGATCATGTGATGTGTGTAGATGTCAGTGTGTTTCATGTCAATATTAAGCCGTGTTTCTGGGTTTTGTGACCCAACCTTCCTCCTGAACCCCATCTTTCATGTTGACTTGAATATTTCGTGAATTTAGTGGAATGTGCGGTCTGATGTGGGTGTGGTTATGCTAACAAGAGGTGCTTGTGATGGGTCCTTTACAGCTGCAGTCTGAGTCGCTTCCACTGTTCCTCCGCATACGATCAGTTTAACCCGCACTTGTTCGGCGAGGGAGTGCACGGCGTGATGGGAATGGTGGGCACCTATAACCCCTACCTGCACGGGCCGTCTCTGAAGGTGCCCGGGCTGGAGGGCTATCAGGGCGTGGGTTATGGAAGTCCGTCCGCCCTGCAGCAAGCTCTGCTCTCGCCCACGCCCCTGGAATACAGGCCCGCCCATCAGCACGTCACGCCCACGCTGCAGGGCCTCCTCTCGCCCCGGCACTCGCTCACGGGACATGGCGACCCCCGGCTGCCCCCACAGGACCTGGCGGCGCTGCTGAAACGGCAGAACCCACGACCGGCCCCGCCTTCCGCCACGCCCACCCCGCAGGACTACGGAGAGATGCTTATGCTGCAGCAGCTGGGACAGGGTGCTGAAAGCTTAGAGCAAGCCCCGCCCACGCAGCACTACCATCACCTGCTCCAAATCAGGACCTCGCCCGAATGTCCCGCCCCACCCCTGCCCCACTCCGAGAGCATGGAAGAGGACGAGATGCCGGACTATCACGAGGGCCTGCTGGCCAAAGCCGCCGCCCCCTGCACCGAAGGACACGAGCTGTTGGCTCCGCCTTGTGGCAGCACGCCCCCGTACTCGTCCCCCGCTCACAGACACGCCTACACGCACAGCGCCGCGAGAGGTAAACCGGAGGACCTTTACTGCCGTGCGTTCTGGATGCATGTTGTTTTTTTCTTGATGGATGTTGTGATTGTTTGTGTGTTTTAGAGTCGTGTGCTGACACTGTGGCCGACTGCAGAGTGATGGAAGACAATCGCAACGCTTACGGCCCACGAGCTGCGCAGGGCGACACATACAGAGCGCGAGGATCGTTACAGAGACATCACACCATCCAGACCTGTGACGACGCTTACGTACGTGTGTGTGTGTGCATGCGTCTGTGTTCACACGTTTCTGTGTGTGCATCTTTGTTTGTGTGTATGCGCCTGTGTTTGCATCTGTGTGTGTGTTTGTGCGCATCTATGTGTGATCGTGTGCGTTTGTGTTGGTTGTGTTTGCATCGGGGTGTTGGTGTGTTTTTCATGTCAGACGTGTGTCTCTCTCTCTTCAGGAACAGGCAGAGAGTATGTCTGGAATGAGCTTATTGGCTGGTAAGGCGCTAAGCTCCGCCCGCATGTCAGACATCCTCAGCCAATCATCTCTGAGCGGAAGCCAGCAGCTGCAGCAGCGTGGTGGAACGGGTATGTACGGAACTCAAACACACGCACACACACACACACACAATGCTGATGTTGTTTTTTGCGTGTGTTTAGCGTGTGACGTGGAGGCTGCGTGTTACCCGTCGTCCTGCACCAGTGACATGCTGCTCAGCTACAAACCCCCCGACCTGCAGTACAGTGTGGAACAGGCCGGGGTCTAAGCCAACACAGGTACAAGCACACACACATCTGAGGCAGTGGGTGAATCATAATGACCCCGTGACCCAAACAACAACATCATTACAGACATACGATACCATACAAAGTTACAATGCTCAAAGTTCACTTCAGGGGGAGATATGACTACAGCAAATGGCCGAAACGAACTACAGCTCTCTTTATCTGGTGATCCATACGTCATGATATCCGTGACACGATGGCGTCCACCCCGGGGGACACGCAAAGTATAATATACATTTACATTAAGGCATTTGGCAGATGCTTTAACCAAAGCGACTTGCATTGCTTTATCCTATACATTTTACACAGGTATGTGCAATCCCTTGGATCAAACCCACAACCTTGCATTGTTAACGCAATGCTCTTACCACTGAGCTACAGGAAAATATTTAAACTATTTATTTAAATATAAATAGTTATTTTATAGACACTAGCTAAACCTGATAATCATAAACGGCCCCTAAGAGAACTATACACATTCTAAAATAACAGTCACCGATTCCATTAAAGACGTCAACATCTGCTGTGAAAGCTGTGTAATTCACAGATATAGTGTGTGACTGCGACCGTGTGCGTTCACTTACCGCTGAAAACACAACTGGTTTGAATAGAAGGGACACAGCTACCTCCACTGGGCATGCGCCCTTACCTCATCATCTTTGTCACTCTAAAAACAGTTGACTCGTATTTTGATTCATATTGTTAGTTTATGTTTAGTGTCGGGTTGGTGTAGGCATTAGCTTATGTCATTTATTGTGATTATACGGCGAGATTTTGCACCACTTCCGGCTGTAGCTGTATCCCTTCTAGCCACATTCACTCTAAACGGGTGACCAATCACAACAGATTGGCCAATCAGAGCGTACTTTACAGAAACCCCAAAAAATCTATCGTTTTATTTCTCGGTTAGTCGAGTAATTTAGCTGTTATTTTTCGATTAGTGGTCTTACATAACGATTTTCCTCCGGTAAATCAACTAATCTAACAGTTTGTACGTTTTGTGGCCTGATCTAACGGTTTTTCAACGTTTTTTTGGTTTTCGTTTGTTCGCCTAGTCTGATGTTTTCTACCCGGTAAATCAACGAATCTATACTTAGTTTTGGGTTAGTCGACTAATCTTACGTTTATTTTTTTCTCTCGGGTAGTCGGCTAATCTAGCAATTATTTTCATGTGGTTGCCTAACATAAAAAAAATTCCCCTGTAAATCAACTAATCCAACAGTTTTTACGGTTGGTCGGCTCATTTTGCGATTACGTCCCGGTTAGTTACCTAACCTAATGATTTTTCCCAGTAGATCAACTGATCAAAAAAAATCTGGTTGGTCGACTAATCTATCCTTTTTTGTCAGTTAGTTGGCTAATCTAATGATTATTTTTCGTTTGTTTATCTAATTTAGCAGTTTTTCTCCGGTAAATCGACTAATCTACTCTTGTTTTGGGGTTAGTTGACTGATCTAACGATAATTTTTTGGTTAGCCGACTAGTCTGACGTTTATTTTTCATTTTTCATGACTAATCTAACGATGGTTTTCTCCATTTATCTAATAATGATTTTGGGATTACCTTGAATGAATGAAAGAGTCATTTATAAAGCGCTTTATTATGTATTAATGTACACACAAAGATCATCACAATCATATGAATGGTCTCTCCTCAACCACCACCAGTGTGCAGACTCCACCTGGATGATACGACGACAGCCACAGTGCGCTCACCACACACCAGCTATAGGTGGAGAGGAGAGAAATATAGAGCCAATCAGAGGGTGGGGATTATGAGGGCCAGAGGAGGGACACCCCTACTATTTACTAGAAGACCCATGGGACCTTGAATGACCACAGGGAGTCAGGACCTTGGTTTAACGCCTCATCCTGTGCTTTTGACAGTCTAGTGTCCCGTCACTAACCTGGGGCATTAAGACCCACACAGACCACAGGATGAGCACCCCCTACTGGTCTCACTAACACCTCTTTTTACATAAGCAACCTAGCTTTCCCAGGAGGTCTCCCATCCCGACACTGACCAGCCTCAGCCCTGCTTAGCTTCAGTGGTCAACAGGTTGATATGGATACTTGCCTTATGACTCCTTTTTCAAACTTTCCAATAATTAATAAGTTCTAGTATTTTCTTACATTATAAAGCATATCAGTCTTTTCACTCCACTACATTTCATAAATAAATGTTGTTATTTTAACATTTAATTACTTGCACTATTTTTACTTTTAAAAGTCGAGAAAGATTGGATTTTTAATTCTATTTTTTCAAATGTATACTTTCTATCTCTGTTTATTGCACAAAACTATCACCGTATAAAAGGTATGAAACCACTCATTGGCATCTCGGACGCACAATGATAAGCAAAAAGCAGGGGTTTTCAAACTGTGCTCCGGAGATCCCCCGGGGGGCGAGGGGTCCCCCAGAAATTTTATAGGAAAAAAGATTAAGCAAAAAAGTCCACAGTGTATATCTACTTTTTTTGCTATGGGTAGTCTCCAGATTTTTTTATATTTGTATGAGTTTTTCTCACTATAGTTTCTTTTTTCGGACTCCAAGTGAAATTGTTGCAGACTATTTAGGGTAAGAAACAATGTGTTGTCTTTATAATATCCTATTAACTATTCATCTAACACATTTTAAACGTTTCTTTTCACAGATAAAACTATAGATAGATATATATTTTAGAAAAGGAGGTCCCTCACACAAGGTTCATCATATTTGGGGGTCATAAAGCCCTGGCTTAAAGCTCCATCTGAAATCACATGGATAATTTTGCTCAAGAGATGTGTTAGTGCGTTGCATTAATCTGAGGTTTAAAAAGAGTTATTGTGTATGAAAATGACGCACAACATTCAGACTGCTTCAAGTGCATTTAAGTGAAGTTGTTACACTCCGCAAGTAACTCACATAGACATGTGAAGCATTATGAAGGATAATGGAAACATTGGAACAAGGTCCTGACCACACACAAGCACACACACACACACAAACACATACTGAATGATGTTTGATAGATGAGAGCACTAGTGGAGGTCAGAGTTTCTTAATGATGCTTTATTGCAGTGGTTCCCAACCTTTATTCCTAGGGCCCCCCCACGTACATA